>NW_020955571.1:409388-410378 GCF_003031625.1 Empidonax traillii
CACTGGGCACTATTGATAAGTCTGGCTCTGTATCCTTTGCCCCCTCCCTTCAGGTGTTTATACATATGGATGAGTTGATCCCTCTGAGCCTTCTCTTTCCCGGGATGAACAGTGTTTCCTCCTTGGAGAGATGCTCCGGTCCCTTCATGATCCTAGGGGCCCTTCACTAGACTTTCTTTTGAACTGGGGGCCCAAAACTGGACACAGCACTCCACAGGTCGGGTCTCACCAGGGCCGAGTGGAAAAGAAGGATCACATCCTGCCACCTTCTTGTAAAATGCAATCCAGGACACCATTCAGCTTCTTTGCCACAAAGGCTCACTGTTGCTTCATGTTCGCTTTGGTGTCCACCAGGACCCCCTGGGCCTTTTCTGCAAAGGTGCTTTGCAGCCAGGTGGCCCCAGCATTAATTGGTGCCTGGGGCTGTACCTTCCCAGGGGAAGGACTTGGCACTCGTCTGTGTTGAACTTCAGGAGGTTCCTCTCAGACCATTTCTCCACCCCGTCAAAGTTACTCCAGACAGCAGCACAACCACTTTGTGTAACAACAACTCCTCTGAGTTTTGTACTCCAGGATAATTTGCGGAAGGTACACTCTGTCCCATCACTGAGGTCACTACTGAAGATGTTTAACAGGACCGGATGTAATATTGATCCCTGGGATACACAGTTAGTTAACAGCATCCAGCCTGAGTAATCGTCACATTATATAGCAGACTGAGAAGGATTACCAGTGAAATAATTCTGTACAACATCTCTAGCTTTGCTAATACTAACAATTTAATCATCTTTCTGACATTTAGTCTTAAAGTCTTGGTTCTTATACAATTACATGAGAAGATCAATTGCCTTTTTTTTAAAAAAAATGTGTTTTAATTGAAAATTCCCATTCTGCCAAGTATTAAAAAAAAAAAAAAAAAAAAAAAAAAAAAAAAAAAAAAAAAAAAAAAAAAAAAAAAAAAAAAAAAAAAAAAAAAAAAAAAAAAAAAAA
>NW_020955571.1:410714-512630 GCF_003031625.1 Empidonax traillii
AAAAAAAAAAAAAAAAAAAAAAAAAAAAGGGATATGAACCAAAAGACTAAATAACCCAAAAAGACATAAACCAAAAAATAAAACCAACTTTAAAATCATGATTCGTGGGAGGCCTGACTCACACCTTCTGAAGAGCTCGAGATTGATATATATTACCTGCAGTCTTTCCCTAGCTGTGTTAATTCCCTTTGCAGACTTTACTGAAATTGTTCCAGAGGGGTGAATAATTACCACTCCATGGTTATATGATAGCATTAATTTTCCTGAGTAAGATCTATGTTATATGAAGACTTATAATTCACCTTTCGTCCAAAACATCATTAATTCAGTTTCTCAACCTAGAAACTAAATAGCTTCTGTCTTTGGGCAAGTCTACACTTCTCAGAGGACTGCCATGAGGAGCCCATGAGCTACTTTAGACTGAGCTGGCTCCCAAACTGAAATCAAAGGCCACAACAGCACAGCATTGTAGCGCAACTCATTATGCTAAGAAGAGGGTTTAGCACACAGTTACACCCAACCTAATAAAAGCAGTTACACTGCTTCAATAACCTGGGCTGCTTTTTCATCTAACCCTTACCTCTGTTACAGGTACGGGTCAAACTGACCAGACTTTCAGACAGAAACATGTGCAACTCGCTCTGTGGTTTAGTGAAGTACAGTTCCCTGTACCCCTGAAAAGTACCACATGCCTGTAAAACTGGCGTGACCCTATCCACTGGCATCCAGAGTCTCTGATCAGCAAAACATGTTGGGGAGCGTTAGAGTTTTCATAATCTTCTGTATCTGTAATGGCTGAGGTTTCTTGAGCCTTGTCTAGCTATTGAGGAAATTAATTATACTTCACTAGGAGTATTTAAGTGAGAGAGCTCCTCCCTGTGTGCTAACAGCAAGGCTTTCTCAAAGGTGTGGGGGGGGTAAATTTTCAAATACGCTGCACACAGAGATTCAAGTCATTTATTCTAATCAATCTCAGAACAAAATACTTGAAACAGTTTTAATTCTTCTGCCAAATCATGACTTCATAAATCTAGTTTATGCAGTTCTTGACAGCTAGCACCTGGATTAGAGGAAAAGAGAGAGTTAACCTACCTCTTCTCCTACGGACAACACTCAAGCATTCCAATGCAGTAATAAGTTTCCCAAGCCTTTTTTTTCCCCTATCGTGTATGTGTGCACGTCCACATATGAGAAAAAGTGTGGCTTAAAGAGTATTTACAGACTTTGACATTGCCAAAAAAGCTCCAGGCCACCTATGGACTGCTTTGTTCTCCCAAGACGTTTTACACAGCATATTCCATCTTCCATTTATCACGATGCCCTGGGAAGACAGAGCTGGCACAGTGTTTTTACCAGTAAATGCTACTAGTTTTGTGAGGTTTTTTATTTCCAAAGGGCATCAGATCCCATTACTCCCTGCTACCTTAAACTAATGACAGAAGCAAAAACTAAGAGGAAAAAATTATTAACAGGCTCACATGCACTGCTGCGGCCTTAATCCTAGGTCTATGCTATATATTCCGTACCAAATGCTGTGCAGTGTGCCTCCTTAATATGGATTATTTGAATTTTTGATAACCAGCACCTGTCACATGGTAACATTACTTTAACTAAACTCTGAAGTACCTATCTGGGATGGAAAACTTACAGTGTAGTCCAAAACAATGTTTACAGACTCTGGATTCCGGGAACTCTGGAAGCACAGTCTTGTGTATTACAGAACCACAAAAAGCCAACACCTCCATTTGTGGTTGAAAATAACCACTGAAGAATGATATACAGTGGGTGGCAAAAACAGTCACAATTGTAAAAAACCAAGCAAATAATAAGCTGTGTCCATAGGGGATAAAAATGCTATAATTTCCAAAATGCTATAAATAAGTCGGAGGTTATTGCTGCAGCACACAGACCAAGTTTGCAATCACAGGGCTATTCTTCATGTCTGTTTTAAAAAAAGCAAGCTGAAATTGTTCGACAGCAGACAGAGTGGCACCGTGCGCATTGTTTGGGCTCCCAGCGATGGTGAATTGCACTATATGGAAGCTTTGTAGAAAAGGGAGATCCTGCCACCTCCTTGAATTTAGCCCTCTTGAATATAAACAATAAGCCTTCCTTTTTAAGTTGCAATGTTTGTATGTGGGAACACGACAGCATCAGTCCTGCTTCCCATTCCTCCCTTTCCCATTTGGGCAAAGCTGGAGACCAAAGGCTGACCAGAGTGCCAAAGCCCAAGTTTGCTGATGACTAGTGCAAACCACCTTGGTCCTCAGAGAATTTCAACATGACATTTTTGCAATTTTAATCAGAGAAAGAGACTGGCTTTCACAGTGTGGAGACCAGCTGTCTGGTTATGTTTTCCATAAAAGATACAAACTGGAAGAGATTCAGGAAAGTTATGTGCACACTTCGTTTTATACTGAGCAAATTAGAGCAGGTCATAATTATTCAACAATTCAAAAATCATAATACAGTCTAAGTTCATCTTTCAAAATGCAGGGGGATTTTGCCCTCCAATAAGCAGATGCTTACCTGACAGGTAGGACAACTTGGAAGCCAAGGAGAGTGAGGAAAGAGTAGAGAAGTATGAAGACTGCTTTGATTTCAGATAGCTATTTAGTATTGCAAATGTCAGCAATATGGCACTGAGAGATGTAAACCATCTGACACTACAGGCACAAGGAAATCACTGTCATATAAACTTACAAATTCTCCCAAGTTGCTTACTGACGTCACTGCTTTTTTTTTTGACAGGCAAGAAATAGCTTCCAAAAACAAAGAAACAAACACACAACAACAACAACAAATCAGAGCTGACTACAAAAGTAAAGAGAAAATTTTGTGTGAAAGGCCAGGTAACTATTGATGTTGACTAAATATGATTATATAAATAGGTATCTTTGTAAGTTTCATTATTTCTACTTTAGTTATGTATTAATGAGCAAAAATTACTAATAAAATTTTCCAAAATTATTAATAGAAGGTACATATCATATACTGCTGCAATACAGCCACCTCTAAAACATGGTGACTACTTAAGAAGACACAACAGAACTGCAAATTCTAACAGTTCAGTGGTTAAATACTGGTAAAAAGCTGAGAAATAATATGTAAGCTAAAAAATACTAACTTCTATAATACTGAATAGATGTAATAATATAGAACTGTAATTAGTTAGAAATCTACGTTATATTTATATTGGAAATATATAATAACTATCAGTATTGAAAAAAAGAATACAGAAAATGAACCTGAAAGGTTACAAATTGTTAGCAATGGAGCACATGAAGCAGGCAATGGCAGATGATGATGGAAGGAAGGAAGATAATGCATTCCCTGTAAGAGACTGGTTACATATTTTCTCCATCTTCTTAAAAGATTTTTTTTACACTGTGGTTACTACTAGACAGACTCATAAGAAAAAGATTGACCTGCTGTGAATGCAAACCTAACAGAAGGGAAGCAGGGAAGGACGAAACCACTGATTTATTGCCAATGAGCTACCAGCAACAATTTGAACACACAGACAGAATGAGAAAATTCTACTAGCATAGTTACCGTGTTCATGGGAATGAGTTTACCAGAAGTGGGAATTAGAAAAATATTCTTCAGAGGACCTTGAGCCTTTTCTACATCACAAAAATCAGAAGCAATTTTGGACACTAACCCAGCATCACGTGCATTTTATCAGTAACCTCAACATGCATTTATAATTAAAAAAAAAAAATCAGTAAGTATCTATAGGTTTCCAGTCTCTTTGTTATGACCTGTTTTTTTCTGCATCTGCATGAGTTTGAAAATCAAACTTGCAAGAGCACCATTTATTGTATCCCTTGTACTGCTGGTTAGCAATTACCTTGTTTCCGCTCAAGAATTACATATTACAGATAAATGCTATTTTGCTGGCAATAGGCAGCAAGAAGGAAATAGATCACTGTAAAAACAAACATGTACAACTAAAACCAGCACTACTGCAGCAAGATATGTTTCCTTTATATATCACATTACCTCTTTTTTTTTTAGCAGTAATAGTTCCACCAACATTCAAAGCTTGACATGAAAGCTATAGGATGTGCCAGGCTGCCAGAGCAGCACCACTGCAGTCAGCAGCAGTACAGGACAGGGAAGAAATACATACTCTAAGGAAACCATCATTAAGTCTCTCCACTACCACCAGATATGTATCCTGTAGTGGCCTATACTGCCTCTCAGAGATTTTGTTCCTAGTTAGTCACAGACATCAGGTTAAACATGAATTTGATGCCTGTGATTCCTCTGGCAAAGAAAGAGCAAAGGCCTTGGGGATGGGAGCTGGGTGCTGGGTCTCTCTATCAGTCCAGCCCCCCCACTGCCAGTTATGTGGTCTCTGTTTCATTTTGAAGGAAAGTTAGAAAGGTTATGTCTTCAACATCACCTCTCTAAACCCTTCCATAGTAATCTTGCACCATTACATACGTAACAGTCAGGGAAACAAGGGTTCAGCGAGCAAAGAGTGAATTTACCACACCGACACCTTCCCTTGTGCAGGTATCTTTGCCACACATCCAGAGCAAGATGCTTGGTGTGAGGCAGCTCAGTCTGGTTGGGATGCACTCAGTGTTAAAGAAGCATATTAACATGGCATCAAAATGGAGTAGTTAACTCCAAACTCACCCTCCAGCTTAACACGCAGTGACTTTGTTTACTACAAAAACTGGAACTAAACCAAATGGTGTCTTATTGAAATCTTTCCCCCTGAAAAGCATTTCTCTACACGGACCTCTTTTTTTTAATTGATTTTTTTTTAGTCTTACAAGTACTTTTATGTCAGTATCAACTTAAATTTAAGACTCTTAATAAAGTGAATATGCTGGAAAACAACAAGCCTTATTCATATTACCTAATCTAAAAAGATATATTATTTTAAATTGGATTCCCTTCTGCCCTTATCTACAAAATATTTTAAAAATAGAACAAAGAGAGGAATTTAAAATGTTTCCCAAATAAAATTCACCTTGGCAGTCATCCAGAGTAAATATTTTGATACAATTTGCAGAAACAGCATTAGGTAATATTTTATGATGCTCATTAAGCTGTCATGTTCTAAATCACAACCGGCATCAAATGATTTCTGCCCTTCTCTACTATTTAAGTTTGGCAAATACACACTGTATAAAAGGTGTCAAGTAAAATTGCCACAGGATATACTGGAAATCCCTGCACCAGCTGCATACTCAAGCATAAAGGAAGTATCTTTCTGATCCTACAGCCTGATAATACTGGAGTTGCTGGAGGGTTACAGCAGTCTTTGAAAATAAAGCTTCATTACACTGGCATGGAGAGGAGCAGTTTAATCCGCTTTGGAAGCTGGTCCTGCAATCCTACATTTTAGAAAATCGCTGAAAGCCATTGCGCTTTTGATGGGAATTGGTCATTAAGAGTACAGGTGCAGACCATGCAAGAGGCAGTGTCAGCACAACCTCTTCCCATATTTTCTGCTTCTTAGGAATTCCATCTGATAATGGCAGAAGCAGGTTGTAACAGCACCTTTTTGCCATGGATTAAGTTGTTGTTCATTTGGAGATGTAAGAGAGACACTTTCTTCTTCAGGACTTCATTTCCTCTGCATGTTAAAAGAAAGAAAAAAATACACCACTTTCTTCCCATAGCTGAAAATGAACCTTACTTTCCTACAGACACTTTCTCATTTGTATAAACTTTGGACACTTAACAGAATTGCTATGCTCTTGGCATAAAATGCAAATTTAATAAAGCATTTAAGTCAAAGTGTATCAAGAAACATATTTTTACTAATTATAGTATATATTTAATAAGTCCAGCATATATTACATGAGCTTTTGAACTTGTAATGGCAATAAACACTCCTGACACATTAAATAAATCCAAAATAAACCACTGTTGATATTTATAATCAAATACATCTTTGCCTGACCCCAGTGAAATTTTACCAACAATATGTTTCATCTCTGACTAAGCTGATGTTTTCTTCCAGTCTCAATATCATCAATGCTGATAGCAATTCTATGAAACAGCTTTCCAAAAGAAGGAAAACAATGAGAATCAAACAGAAATGGCTAGCAGGTTCTTCAAATGCTTATTCAATTTAAATTTTGCATCAATACTGTTGTGGGTTTTTTTACTTAAAGTTTGTGGTAGTTTGTTTGTTTGTTGTTTGTTTTAAAGGTTGACACTTCTTTTAGTAGAACTGATGGAAAAAATGCATTTATGGAGCTACTTCAAATTTTCCAAGTGAGGGACACTGTTTTTCATAGCCGCATTTTTACCCATTTTTACAGTCTTTAGGGTGGAATCCTTTTTAATGGCCACATGGTGGTAGCACTACAGGGTCTTTCACATGGACATTCCAAGAAATCACAACTGACAAGATTCAGACTGAGCAGTTTAAGATAACAAGTTTTACAGACAAGAACCTTTTGCAGGCTTTTTGATTCTTTTCAAGTAACCTGAAGCACTTCCAAAGAGCATAGGACATATAAGAGAAAGAAAATTTTATTATAGTATCATGAAAATAGCTGACTTCTAATGAGAAAAAAGCCAAATGACCAAGGAAATATCAAAAGCACATGTCCTCACGAGACAGTTCCTTACATAAATGGCAAGAGAAGGTTTTTCCTTTAAAGATGCTAAACTAATATTTTGGAGGTTGCCAAAAACCTGAAAAGACAGTACAATAAAACTGAAAATCAGTATCAGAATACAGGTAGTAAAAGAGCCATGTTCAAGACTGACTTCATAAAAATGGTATCATGCATTTCCATGTCTGAAGATCAAATCTGGTTCTTCTGTCCTGAACTGATGGCCTTCAAGAAATCATCTGTTATCTGTAAATTAAAATGCCTGTTCTTCTCCTTGGCACTAACAATAAACATTTTGCAAGCAAAACAGTAAGCAGTTCTACTGATTACATGCACGTACAATATGGTGATACAGTCACTTTTGTCAGCAAGTGAATTAACAGAAACAATGGTAACAAAAACCTTCCTGCAGTCACCAGTGTAAGCTGGTACAGATCTAAATACATACGGAAAATTCTACCCAGTTACTTTCAAGCTTTGGTAGAAGATATTCTAGTCTGACCTTTATGCTGGGGATCAAAAACAGCTATTGCTAGTGCCCTGGCGAGGTTTTCTTACCAGCGGTGCCAAAGCAGGGCAGGTCTTCTGCTGGACACGTTCACTCATGGGCAGGTAAGAACTGCTTGGGCACACGGTAGCTGATGTCAGCCTCGGCTGCACTGACCATCAGTGAGAGCTTAAACACTGAAGGAAAGTAAGAAAGGCAAGTGGCAGAAGAAAGATGTGGGTTTCAGAACAGTAGACTTTGGATTACTCAGGGAAAAGAAGCAGCTGTCCTGACATGATAAAGTGCCCAGAAGAGGTCACTATCTATAAGGACCAACTCCTCACTGCTCCAGAGGGGTCCTTCCTAAGGTGCAGAAGTTGAGCAGAATAGGGAGCTTCAGTCTGAACTCTACCACAAAACCAGAATGAATGGTCATAGATTGAGATTAATATAGAAGAACGCCTCAGGCATGCAAGAATGGCCTTGGGAAAGGCAAAGTTCATCTCAATTTAGCATTAACAAGAGATGTAAAGAGCAACAAGGGCTTCATCACTAAAGCAGCAGCAAAAGATTAAGAAAATCTTCGACTGCTGCCAAATGTGACAGGCACAAAGGACTCAGTTCAGCCTGGAATATCAATCACACTTGCTTTGAAAGTCATAGACCTGCCAAAAAAAGGAAGTGAAGTACAAAAATGCTCTGATAAAATACTATCACAGACTTGCACACAAATGTGTGATGACTTTTGTTAAAACTCTTTTTGTTAAATCAGCTATTTCAGAACTGATTATCACAGGAATCATATTTAATGTTTTAGAAACAGTGATATTGCAGATTAATAAAAATGCTCCTCCTCTCTCAGGGAAAAGGAAGAGGGAAAAGAGATGGACTAAAATATTCTGATGCTATGAATTCAAAAATATGGTATTTTGCCTACATATTAAAAACTAGGTGCTAAAGCAAACTGGAGACAAATTAAATAGACAAGAGATCTTTAAATAATACATAATCACAAGGTGCTAAAGACAGTCAAGAAAGTTTATAAATACTATTTCTACTAGAATTCATTGCTTCCTTATCTTTTAGCTCTCTAACTAACAAATCCTTGAGTGCAGCTGTTCTAGTTCCACCAGAGTTGTTCTACTTCAGGACACAGTGAAACTTTGTGCCAAAATCTGTATAAAATCACCTGCTACAATATGGAATATTTGACCACATTAGCACTGATCCTCTGCTATGAACCATATTATCACAAATAACATGTAAACTCCCCAGTACGTCACCTCATGTACACATATTTAGCATAGATGGCTCCTGCCTAAGAAGCAATTTACACGGGATTAAAGTTCCACATCCACAGAACTCCCAAGGATTTCAATACACAGTGCTTGTTTTAACAACTCTGATGGTAATTATTTCTCTTTTCTACAGTGACAAAACACTTTGTCATTTGCCCATCATAAACTGGAATAATGTAGACAGCAATAAAGCAAATGTGCAAAGGAACCTGCATTCCAGACAATGATGTGTGAGCTACACAGATCTGTTTGTGGTCATACTTTCATTCTGCACAATATGTTAACTTCCACAGTTTAAACCACAAGATTCATACAATCTATCTAAGCTCAGCCCAGAAGATGGTCAAGTCCCTTTGGCTAAGCGTTTCAGTGTGTCATTCACACATATTAATCACCTACCGTAACTTTACTACTTACTTGCCATCAACTTCTGGTCTTTTGCACACACAGTGAAACTTGCCACCAAAATCTATGTAAAGGTCATCTCCTACAATATGGAATATTTGACCAATGGCAATTTTATCTTTGGCAGGCCCCATCTGAATTAAAGGAGAACTTCTCAACATGGATGCAAAGGATTCCGATTTCTCTGAAGGAACCTACAGACGAATAAGAAAAGAAAAAGCATTTCACAAAACGTGCTTTCTGAAGGAGGAATTGAATTAAACTTGTAACTTACAAAAAGGATTGATTCACTGAATAACAAGTAAAGATTTCATGTGCAAGGTACATTTTCAGCAAGACTTCCAAGGAGGTATCTGGTACATTTCTCCATCTCTGAACATTTTACACATTAAAGGTAAAGCTTTTATTAATTCAGTAACAGAAAAACATCACACTGTGCATCCCCTGAAAACATCGGTCAGTTCAACTCTTGGTTAGGTAAGTTGATTTAAAAATGTATTCCAAATGTAGGAGATGCTCCTGAAAAGAACATTGCACATCTCTTTGTTATCTCCTCTGTGAAAACTAAACCAGAATTAGTACCTTGCAGCTATTCATGCAACTATTTAAAAATTAATAACATTTAAACCACTATTTTAAAGAACAAAAACGTTTTGCCAAGGTAGCAAAAGCAGAAAGCATGCCCAGGACTAATCTAATAAATGAAAGAAAAACAAAAATTGAACCATCACTTCTTTCATTTTTCACTCTAAAAAATCAAAGTAAATAAATAAACAAAATGCCAGTTTCTTCTCATAAAGCTTTGAAAAAACAGGAGAACATAAAATCTTCCTGCTATTCTTCATAGAGAGAGAGAGATCTCTGTTCTGCTGACCCAAGAAAACTGACTATCATAGGTTTCCCACTGTATGCCAGGTGAAAATATCCAGCTATATCAAAGTGTAACTCAATCTCACATATACTTTCCCCGATATAGTAAATCTGACCACTTTTTATGAGTATTTGAAATGCAATTAGTAAGAAAAGCCTTCTTGCTAGTAACAAATTAAAAGGGAGAAGCATTTTGGAAGCAATACCTACCTGAAGGTGAATCTAAGGAAATCATATTATAGATGGCTAAACAGATTGAAAAAATTAAAACCTATTAATTTTTCTCCACATTTAGCAGTAATTAACTGATAATAATTACTTTGTGTAAGATGTCAAACTATTTTGGAACCAGCAGAAGAACTAAACTGAACAAAATAATCAAGCAATTTAAAGTTTAGTGATCTGCTGGCTTCAGCAACACACTTTCCCACTGATTACTTCAAGCAGATGCTGAAAATCCATCTATACTTTATACAAACAAAGGATAATGCCATCATTTTCCACTTTTACATTTGGAAACTTTTATTCTTGGGGAAGTTAAAACATGAGACAGTTTTGAATTCCAGCTCTGCTGGAAGGTACAAACAGCACAAATTTTTCTGATGGGACATAGCCTCAGGAATCATAAGCTGGAGATCTGACACTGGTAAATCTGCTGCTTCAGAAACAGGAGCTGTTAAATGTGGCATCCCAAGGACAAGGGCTGAACAACGTGCAACACGCACACACACCAAAGGAAGAGCATCTGGCAGTGGTAAACCACAACAGAGCAGTAGGACGTTGCACAGGAACGCTAGTATCAGATAAGGTTCCAAACATAGGATTGTTTGAATTCCACAATGCACTCTGAATTCAAATACATGAAAATTAATTATACAGGATGCATTTGTAAGTGCTCCAAGAAAAAAAATGCAACGTAGTGGAAAAAGTAAGAGGAAGTATTTAAATTTGATTTATCATATTAATTAAGGGGGCAGCAGAAAACTTTAAATCAATGTATAAATTGTAAGCTAGAAAGAAACATTTCAAAATTAACATCCCCTTCAAAATTACTCTGTCTGGGAAGGAGTTTAGAAATCAATCATCATGTTGAAATATCAAAACCTGTTTAAAGGGAAACTAAGGTACAATAAAGTGCAAATTCAGTGGTCTTCCACAGAAGAGCAAAGGTAAGAACGTGGCAGCAATGTATAAACTCAGGATGACAAGGACTACTATCATTTCATCCCAGAATATTTTCTGTTATCCTTCAATGCAAGGTAAACTAATAAGAAAATTAGTCTGGAAAAAAAAAACACAACAAACAACCAAAACAAACCCAACCCCCTCCCCCCGCAAAAAACTCCCAAAACAACGAAACAAAACACCCACAGAGGTAGGCAGGTGTCATCATTTGTAGGATATATATGGCCAAACATATAGAGCAACTTTATTTGGACATTTTAACAGAAGATGAGGAAGTCCACCTATGGTTTCAACTAATTCAATGAATGCCACTGAAATCAGATACTACAAAAGAACTGCCTTTTCTTACATGTAGATTATCTGCAAAAAGCCGTAGCTAGTAAAGAGGATCAAGAGAAGAGTGTTTGGTTTGAAGGAGATTTTCTAAAGTTATCTACAGAAATGGCATTAGTAATGGCCATTGAGCAACACTGACATTTCTTTGCTAAGCAGTTAATACAATTCTCAGCAAATTCCTTCATCTCTTGGCAATTAAACCCATGCAACGGCATTCATCTCATTCATGTTCTCTTCATATGATGGTACACTCAGCAGGCTCTCTACACCTAAAAAAATTCACAAGCAGCAAGTATTTCTCTCCACATCATGAAGATGAGTACACTAATATCCTGTGGATTTCCTGTTTTCAGCACCTAAAAATGGTCCCTTCCAGTTAATGACAACTCTCTCCTTTATTTCCCTGGCAGGAAAAAATACAGATACAAAACTCTCCCATGTGCAAACTTGCCTGTGAAATAACCTCTGTACAAAACACACAAGTGCTATCTTTACACACCGACAGATGTTCCTTGTTAGAACACAAATTTAAGTAAAATACAGATGTTAATGTACAAAGAAGTTCTTCACTGTGGAAAGTTTTCCAAGAAGATACCGGGAATCAGTTTGAATTCTATCACAGGCCTACAAGTCTGCAGTGTTCTCTATTCTATGTTGTGGAGAGGAACTTCTCAAGAGCACAAGCAGCTAATTTACATATACAAGAATCCTTGAGAGATGCCATTAGTTACTGCCATCAAGGACTCTTTTGTGGACAGTCTACAAACAGAGTGAGTCAAAATGCAGTATTTTCTCCAGTTTTCTGCATAACCTAAAGCAGATCTCATTAAACAGTAATTTATTTCAAGCATTTAAAGAGATTTAATGACATTTTGAGTGCTTTCCTCTATGATTTCTAAATCTCCTTAACTGGATTCTCCATGGCAGCATTACAGAAAACCAGTAAGACCGTATAATAAAGGTGTAATATACTTTATTAAGCACTCCACTTCTCTGGTTCTCAAGGAGTGTTGACCATGCAGTTCTGATAGATAATGAATCGATAACATGTCAAGTTTCAAAAACTAGAGCATATTACAAAATTCAGAAGCACAAATGACACATTCTTTTCAAGTACCTGAAATATAAAGTTTTTTTTCACCTCCTCCTCCTTCTTAGATGCCTAACTCTAAAATTTCCCTTCTAATTTCTGGATTTCAATGTTTTTCACAAGTACTTGGACACCTTTCTGCACCCATAGTTCAATAAAAAGCAACAGCTCCTCCAATAATAGACCTCCAAGATGATACTTATTAACCAGAGAGAAGGAAAAGTCATAGATTTAAACCCAGTAAGATCCAAACAAAAGAAGTAACTCCAGCAGAGGAATATAACATACTAATTCTGGAGCAAAGCCTATGGCTGTACAAGCAGGGAGGTCCTTTCCCACCCACTGAGCAAAATATCTGAAATCCCAGGCTACGTGCCTTCTGTTTGCTTGCAATGGCAAGTAGCATGCATGCTGGAATGTGGGATGCATGGATGAGACAAGGAGAAGAGATGGAAGATTGGTAATCTGATTGCTACAATGAAGGGGTGAGTGACATTAACATCAAGCAGCATGCAAAGAACACAACCCTCTGCAGTGATCAGATTTTGTTTTCCTCAGCACTGTTTTCCATAGTTAGAAAGAATTTTCTGTCCAAAGTTAGTTACATAAAACAACAACAAGGAAAAAACGATTTGCAGTAACAGGTTAGTAGGCTATCACATTAGCTAAAGGCCCCAACTGCTTGGATACTAAAAACAGGACTGGAAAAGGCCCTGATCAATCTGAACAAAGTTTGTCCTGCAAGGATTTTGAACAGATCACCTCCTGAGATCACTTTCAACATGCACTATTTTACTTAGGACAGACAACTGGAGCCTACTACAAAAAATATTAAACCAAACCCCAATATATTTAGCTACCCACTGAACAAGTACCTATTGACAAGGCACTTATTTCACCCAGCAACCTCAGAAATTTTGCTATGTTCTAGTCCAGCAGACCTTCATTTTCCATACCTTTTAACTACTGGAAGTGTGCACTATTGCTTAGACATGAACCTAAATCCCACCAATTTTGTAAGTGCTGCAGGCATTACTAGGGTAACAGCTCATAGAAATTTATGCTGTTTATTTACCAAATTTCTCTCTAGGGTATGTCTACTACTTTTTACTCAAATGAATGCAACAAGTCAAAACTCCATTTTGCAGAAGAATATCGCCTTAAAGACACCAGGACCAACTCTGACAATATACCTCAAAATGTGACATCTATCAGTTAATGGCCTTCCACCCAGAAGCAGCACGACAGGCACTGCCAACTCAAGAACTCTCCTGAATTTATCAAAGAACAATCATCAAGCTTTGTTTTCACCAATAAGGTCTCCCTGCACACTGAAGTTCTCCCAAGAAACAATGCTGAAGACTCAGGAGGAGCACTTAGAGGACTGATCTATGACTACAGCGACTGAAATTTCAACATGCAAGCTCCAAGTGCTTCCTCCAGGTGCTGCCTTCTTTTCATACATGACACTATTTGGTCTAATGCTGATAACTTTATTGAGAAGTTCCATGTATTTTATTCTGGTCTCAGAATATAATCACTCAAATTTTAGCCCTCATGCCTTTAACCCATCTCAGAGATGGAAAGCTCTCAGTCTCCCCTCAACCAAATAAGTTCCTTTGAACATTTTCATAACATTGTGCCTAGCAGTATTCAGTGATTTTAGAGCTTCCCCAAACAAAAAACTCTGCTTCCTGTATTAGTAGGAAAGAAATGTTTAGAGGAAAAATACTTTAAAAGTATAAGAGCTGACATTATTGTTTATTACTTATTTACTCTAAAAATTCAGTCAACCTCTATTAAGTGCCTAATCTACATTTCTTAAAAACCAACCAAGTTTTGAATATTCAGGCTCATTCCACTATACAGTTATTGTCTTCCAAGACAGCATTCCTACTAAACCTGCAGAGCCCTCACACCTCCTTCCATCACAGACTTTTTGTCTCCTCTTCTGAAGTTGTTCTGCACTGCGCAAAACACCCCACGCTGCCTGCCTCGGGTCTCTACCACTTGCACCTCTACCCAAGGGACAAGATGAAACATAATCATTCTTTTTAATTCCCTCAATTTTTTAAAATACTGTCCCACAGTGTACATACATCCTGACATGCAGAAAACACCATCAGTAATTACCCCAATAAATATTACTAACTACAGTATTACACAACCTACTCCTTCAAAGAAGGCTTGTGCCTACGATTACTGTTTCAAACAATACAAGCTATAGATCTGCAGGCCAGGGGCTCACCTACTTCCTTATTATCAACAGATATGTAAACAATAAAGAGGAACAAAATCTGATAAATACTTGTACTTGCAATATACTGCACGTGACTTGCTTATGTTTTGTAGTACTTGGAGGAACAGGTTGCCCAGAGAAGCTGTGGATGGTCCATATCTGGAAGAGTTCAAGGCCAGGCTGGATGGGGCTCTGAGCAACCTGGTCTAGTGGAAGGTGTCCTGCTCATGACGGAGGGGTTGGATCTAGCTGATCTTTAAGGTCACTTCCAACCGGGCCATTGTATGATTATATATGAAATCAGAAATCTAAGATGATATATGACTCAGGAGCATCACTTGGACTTTATTATGAACAGTAATGCAGAGATGGGAACCATCTCTTCTCCATCGCTATTCTACTATTTGACAAACATTTGTAAAAAGTACCAAATTGCTCATTAAGCTCTTAATCGCCAACAGCATTCATTTCATATGGTATTTCAGGAGGACAATTTGCAAACTGCTAGCTAAATACATGCCATTTACATATGGAGAACACAAACCACAGACATCATGATGCTCCAGTGACTCAAAGATGTCTAAGGTTATTTTAGAATTTTTCTGAAAGCTGATGTTTAATTCTGCAATATGTACCAAGGCAAATTTTAAAATGCTGTTATTTAAAACCCCCCAATGTTTATGGATAGAACAGACAGGTGAAACTATGAAGATAACAGAAAATAGGAAAATTGTATTAGGCAGAGCTGTATAAGAATAAACTAGGACACAGGACTTAGTCAGCATACCGTAACTAAATACAATAGCCACAAAATTCACCTACCTGTTGCTCATAAGCAACAGCACACCATCCCACTTACAGCACAGTTATAACCAAAGACTTGGTTTGGTTATAACTAGAGTCATAACTTTCAAAGTCCACTGTTTGGCTTTTAATTCCCCTCCAGAATATAGTTCATTTTCCTCCTCACTTAGTGGCCTGAGGCTTTGTCCCATAAAAATACATACATATACCAAACAACTGTAGTTTATGCTGTTTCCCCACAGATTCAACTTGCAACCCAAAGTGGGCAACCACAAATACAAGGAAGATCTCTTCAGTTTCCTTTAAACAAGAGACTTTTACATTTTATTTCATACAAACAGATTAAAGTGAAGAACTAATTTAAACTTCTTGCTAAAAAAAAAGGTTTAAAGATTAAATAATGAACAAAGTTGGAAAAAAGCAAGATTGGTGTTATTTAATAAAATTCCTGAAGGGAAATAGTCCAAATAGGAAAGCATAAAATGAGGATTCATGATTCAAAGCAGTAATTTAGGGAAAAATTTAATATTAATGACTGCAAATTCACAAAGAAGAGCTCTGAAAGCAGTCAAGGAGAAAACTGGAAGCTTCCCTACTAGTCAGCAAGAAGATATTTATAAAAAGCTTCATATGAATCACTTTCTATGGAAAGATTGTTACAAGGCCAAATATCTGTAAAGACAGCACTTGCACACTAGCACACTATGATGACCTGATTTCTATAAGGGAATTACTTTAGTTCTAAGGATTCTAATCTAATATTAATTATTTAATATCTACAGGCCAGTAGAAGAAATGTCGGCATAACTAAAAGTTCCAGCAGATATCATATTCCTCCACTGTCTGTTTCTGTCCGCTCTGACTAATGACTTGAATTGCACTCTCAGTGGCAGCAAACTCAAAATTATATAGTTTGGGAATAAACATAATTAGTGTCCGTACCCATCTTTTTTAACGTAAGTTTTGAAGAAAGCAGTCAAGAGAAGAAACCAGAACCACTTTTCAATACAATGTGGTGCTACAAAACTTGTGTTCAAGAAGAACACAGTGAGTGCTACAAGTTTTTCCTCCAAACCTTTAAAATTTGGAGGGGAAAAAAATCTCAGATTACATGACTAGAAAAAGCAAGGGAAACAGCTCTGTTTTGCCTAGAAAAGGATGAGGGAAAATTTTTATTCTTTCCTTTATTAAATTTTTATTTACTTTCAAAAACTTTGCATACTCCAGAGCTACTTCCCATCACTATCTTAAAACTACAAGCTTCCCTAAAGAACCACCAGAAAGCAATGCAAACTTCTGCTGTTTCAACCAAAAGGGGAACATGCATACATTCTCCTCAGCACAGTGAAAAAATGTGGTTTATTTTAGACAGCAAACCAAATAAAACTCAACAGAGAAAAAAGATCACAGGAATAAGATTTGTACACTGTGCATAATTTTGAACAAGTTTTCCTGAATCGCACTTTCAATATCAAAACTTCTTTGCTCTCTAGAAATCTCTTTACATTGCTGTTAAGGCTATTTGTGGCTTTTTTTCAATTTGAAGATAAGTATTTCTCAAAGTTCTCATCAAGATGAACTGTTCTTCAAACTCATGGAAGAGCATAATTATTCAGAATACTTTGTAAACATACTTAAGTTACCAATGCCTTATTACATGCTGCTAAGTCAAATGTAGCAATACAGCTCATAAAACAAATGCAATTTTTTTCAATCAGTAGACTAAGCTTACATGACCTACAATGAATACTGCACTATCATAGAAAATCCAAATTAAGGTGATTTTTTTAGTCAATTATAGCTATCCCTGCCCCTTATCAGAAGAGTCAAAGACATATCCTATTTTGTTTGAGTCTGGGTTTTTTGGTATACTTTTTTTCCTGTGACTTTATGTAACTGTGCTTATGCTTAGAAGAAATAGCATAAAACAGTAGAGTACATCTGGGGAGGGGAAGGCCAGCAAAGCTGTATGAAGGAAATTAATTGTCTGCTGCTTTTAGACCCTTTTTTGAAACTTCTTCATCAATCAACTGCCCATTTAAAGCACCAGAAAGCAGAAAGTCATATTGCTAACACAATATAATGCTACCCAAACCACCAAGGCTTACCCAACAAATCTTAAAAATGTACAGTCTGCTGCACTGGTTGACTCAATATCAACTTCTGTTTGTAGTAAAAAGAAAGTTTTCCAGTTATCTTCACACTTTGAGTGGATACACTGTGCAGAAACTGCAAAACAAGACTTTCATAAAGAACTTCAAATGCAGCTTTGAAAATATGCTGTTGACTAGACAGGTGGATCATTTACTATAGGATGCTGAGCTATGGCTTTATTTCACAACATAAAATAGCACGTAATTTGGTCACAATAAAGCTGCTTATTTTTCTTTAAATAACTTCTATACATAATTTAAAACACAAAGTATTTATCTATTTATATCTTTCAAGGATTATTTTTATAGCAAAAAATAGAGCATTAGCCTCTAAATAAGGGAAAGTGGGTGAACCTACTGCATGCATTAAGACAAAACGAAAACCAAATCAAATGAGCACAGAGAGTCCTAAAAAACACCCCACGGTGTTTTGAGCCCAGCATCTGCCTGTGCAGTTGGACTGCTTAGGCAGAACTCTGCATCGTTTCTCTGAACAATTACATGTGTGTCCTTGCGTTTTAGGTTGCCATGCTGGAATGGGATACTGGTAATCCCACACAACAGCACTCTCATATCTTCAGCC
This sequence comes from Empidonax traillii, assembly GCF_003031625.1. NCBI lineage: Eukaryota > Metazoa > Chordata > Aves > Passeriformes > Tyrannidae > Empidonax > Empidonax traillii. Next base: position 428,758 of record NW_020955571.1, read on the forward strand.
TGACATTTTCTCCATTTATCACTTCAGGCCCTTTTTTCCAGGTTCCTGGAGAACAGGATGTTGTTTCAATAGCCGTAATAGGAGAATAACTGGGATCTTCCACAGCAACAGTGGATGTAAATATCCTGTTGATAATAATAACCACTCACGGACCTCCAGCAATACCAAAGCAATCAGTCACCAACCCAGAGCTATCTGAAGGAGCAAATTCCAGAAGACAATTCCTCCAGAGCTGTGATCTTCCTCATGTCAACCAAGGACAGAGCTGTGCAAGGTGCCCAGGGCCTTCCTACGTGAATTTGTGTTCCTGAGTACACTGCTGTGATAGGCAGTGGTGACAATTTTACTGTACTATAATTAAATCCTCCGAAGGGGCAGCATGCATCATTCTCTGCTGCTGTCCAACAACATCAGAAGTCCTGTCTACTCCATTTCACAGTGTTGCTCCAACACCTTGAGAGTTTTACAATATCCTGTCACGCCAGCACTCCTGTCATATGCAAAGCAGGTGTTCCGACAGACCCAGCTGTGCCTCCAGCTGGAACAAATCCGAGTCAGAAGAGATAAGTTTTGGTGCCTCAGCCAGAGCGTTCACAAAGTAGAACTGCTCCTTCACAGAGGTCAAAAGAAGGACAACCAGGTTCATTCCTACTTTAATGCAAACCAGCATTTCAAGCAGATCCAGCTGAGATGATGCTGAGAAGGCTGCGACACAGCCCTTATTTAGCACAAACCCAAAGGCACCAACCAGGCTGTGTTCACAGTGTAGCAGGAGCAGACATAATCCACGTTTCTCAAATGCAGCATTACAATCTGGCAAACCAAGCCAAGAGAAACTTTCAGGTAAAGAAGACCCACTCCAGCTCCCACAAATCCCACAACTGGCAAGTCCTGCTCCGTTAGTCAGCAGTTTTCAGCACTTGACTGCTGGCCAGATGGTAATCTACCTAAAAGGGTAACCTCTGTGCTTGGCACATAGGTTTTATAGAGTGCTGTTACATTTGCAATGAAACAAAAAATGTTTTTATGTTATTTATTAGCACTAGCAAAGCATCCACACAAAGATTACAGGTGTCCTAACAAATAGTACACCATGAAAATTACAAATGATAATTGCACTAACTATAAATCAGTATTTTTGCTCTCAAAGAACTACAACTGCAAGAAAACTATCTTCTAAATGTTAACTTAGGTGGGAAGACAGACTGAGAGAAATCTTTTCCACCAATAATTACATTAATTCTGATTTTTTTTTTAATATTTTACTTCAAAACGTCCACTGTTACACATTATTTTAAACTGAGGTTGCCCAGATACTGCACAAGCAAGACAATTACATATTCTTTTTAAGGATCCTCATGTAGCTTTCAGAAATGTAGTAACATTTCTTTAAAATTCTCACTTCTGTGTTTTACTTTTGATCTCTCCCTTAAAACATAAAGTCAACTCTTTATATGACCTATTAAAATATTTTTTTGCTTTCTTTCTTTATGCCTATTTATATTTTATTTTTTAAATAGTGATAAGAAACTTAAACATACAGACACCTTCCTCAGATTTATGAATCCTTTCAGCAATGGACCTCTGGCTAAGAAAATTTTAAAATATATACATGTCCAGAAGAATAATTTCTAATCTCTTTCTTTTAGAAACTAGTTATTATGATGTACTGATACCAACCCAGTCCCCTCCATCTGAACTTCAGATAAAATCAGTTACATTTCTTCCTAATAAACGGTTTCCCTTCAAACACGGTACCCAAGGAACTAAATAGGATATTTCTTAAATGTGCTGCTTCTGCTGCGACATCTGGAAACAAGGGGTGCCCTCTGCTGTGCCGGGAGTGGAGGTTCACCCAAACCTCGGCGCAGCATCCCTGCCCGGCTGGGACCAGCGGCCTGGCCAAGCCAGAGGCTGCACATCTCTGCTTCCGCACACGGACAACTTCCTGACACGCACCTGATGGTTTGTACCCTGTTACTGTCACCTAAAAAGTCCCAATAGAGCAGCTTTACCCCACTGTTGGCACATATTGCTGACTAGCAGCAAAGCTAACACAGTGCTAACTCATAAAAAGACACTTGACACACTTCCCACACGTATTTTAAACATTTTTAGACTATTCAGTGCACAAAAATGTGCATTTTTTCTTAGTTACTTCACTCTTACATTTTCTTTGAACTTTGGCAACTGAGAGAAGAACGCAGCTCAAGACCCATTTCTCTACCTGTATCAACAAAAATCATCACACCCTTCCTAAAACATAAGGTTTCAAATTTTGCTAGGCAGACAGCTTTAATCTGTAAATGAAGGTAACACCTAAAGCATTTACCATCCTTCTAAAAGAACCTTAAACTCATCTTTTGTTGTTGCTGTTGTTGTCCACTTTGTAATACAAAACTTACATATTGTAAAAATGCAGAAGGAAAAAGCAGTAATAATTGAGCTGTCTGCTGTAGACAAAGTTAAATATCATGTGGGTCTGTCAGAATATTTTGCTTACCAAGTTGCCACCTTTTTAAACAGTTTTAATTAACATTTACGTGCCTGCTCTGTAAATTTCACTACTTGCAAAACAGTTACAACAGAACAGTAAACTGAACGTAAAAATTAAAACACAAACCCCTAAAAAATTACCAACAGAGCAAGACACCACCAGGCAATTCTGAAGCAAGGTCAGCAGTACACACTGCTGCTGTGCATGAAACACTTAAAAGAGTTTTAGGTAAAATATCATCATGCTTTTTGAATCATCTTGAACACAAACACATGTCAACATGCCCATTTAACAAGTTTCCTTATATCTGCCTAAAATAAGTCACTATTCCAAAAACGAAAGAAACAGAGCTGGCAGAGGAAATCTGTACAGAAATATTATCAAGCTTCTCCCCAAAAGAAAGAGAAACACTAAGGACCCAAACAGCACCTCTGGCTCTTACAGAGAGAAGCACAGCAAAAGCCAGGCCATGCTTTGGGCCTGTCCATTTGCCAGCTGAGGTAAGGGATGTTGTGGCTCAGGTAAGGGATGAGCAAGACCACACTCCTCCTGCTTGAAAGATCAGATCCTGCTGATGCAGGGCACCCCAGAAAGGGGATGCAGCTACAGCCACTGCACCCTCTTCTGAGGGGAGCCCCAGTAGTAGCAGGGTTGCTCCATCTATGGGAAAGTTTATTTACAAAATAACACACTTCATAGCAATCAAAAATCAGTTAAAAGTGGTGAAAATGTGATTTCAAGGAAACCACACAGAATGAACAGAGTACTCTGCAATTCATATCCCTTTCATTTTCCTCATTTCAATACGCCACTTTCCTCTGCTACTTCATTCTCACCAAAATCCACTCCCTCTTGTGCACACTCTTCAAAGAGCAAACAGTGAATAATCATCAGTGACACCCAGGCTCATGGAACAATAACTGGGCTAAGAACAGCATGAAAGTAGAGTCATGATAATCTTCATCTTCTTGTTCTGCTTTGAGCGTCACTGGGACACTGAAAAGCCAGTTACTTTTCTTCCTCTGGTTCGAGTGAAAAAGTAGTTCAGCAAAGTGAAATTCAGGGCTGTAGTCCAGATATTCCTTTTTCATGCCTAGTGTGATTTCTAGTATTGCATTATTTTATATTTGTACTTGTAATTCCATTTGAAAATGATGTTGCGATTACTATGTAACATTTGAGTTAGTTAAGAACCTTTAAAGGCTTGATGAATAATTATTTACAGACAGAAGAAAAAATGCTTCTAGCTTCTTACTTTAGCAGAAAAAAAGGGGGGAAAAAATCAACTTCTTAAATCCCTAAGGTAGCATTCAGTATCTCTTACAGCTGGATCAGGTGACCCTCTTCCTAAATTCCCCCTGGACACCACCTGAACCAGCATCCTGCGTTAGACAAACCTCTGATCACATAGCCAGCTTTGATAGTGTGGATTTTCAATGGAAAACAGAATGTTACAGATTTTGCAGTAATATGGGATATCAGGTCTTGGATTCAGTGACAGGCATTTCCCTACACTCCCACTACCACACCAGTCCTGCAATAATAATTCACAGCATTAATCTCCATATCCTACTGGGCACACTCCAAGTAATCCCACTCATGTGGGCAAACAGAACTGAAAAAAGTTACAAAAAGATGACTGTCAAGGACAAAGAGCAGCACAGAATCACTTCCACCTAAAGAATAATCAGAGATCGGGTGTTTTCAGCCTGGAAGAGATTTATTGTGATACGTCAGTACAAACACAGCTTTTTTTGTGTTTCCCTACATGTTTACTAACAGGTACAGTCAAAATATGTAGGGAAAATCAGCACAAAAAACCTCCCTGCACTGCTAGAGAATGTGATGGTTATTCACAAATCTTCACATTCATTTTACCACTCAATCTCTCCCAAGTTCCAACCATTCAGAATCTCAAGCCCACAGACCCACAACAGGCATCTGGAGAAAGACCACTTGGATACAACACCAAGGATGAAGGTTGCCACCTATCAAGGCCTCAGCACACTTCCAAGATCGATCCTGTTTGGCAATGGTGAACTAGGTTTTAGACAAATCTTTTACACCCTTCAGGACTCAGCCATTGCTTACAGAGTGGTCCTTTGCTCCAGTGTTTTCCTTAGTGCAGACTCAATAAATAGCAGAACTACAGCTCGCTATCTCTCCATGACTGTTTTCATGGTGGAGGAACAGGAAAACAAACGGCACATAAGATACGGCACACAGACCTGTTGCCCTCCTCCTGTAGTTAAGGAGCAGGGTCCGCTCTTGACGAATCATTCGTGCTCCTGCTTATCAGTGCAGGCCTTGCCAAGCACATCATCTTCAATTTTACTCCTGAGAACAGCTTCACAGAGAACTGTGGGTTTCCACATTATTATACAGCATCCTTTCAACCCCTGTCCTCCTGTTTATTTTGCTGCCTTCACACGCATACAATTCTACAGGTGTTTCACTCATGTGAGTCTTTATATTTCCACTACAAGTCTCTGGAGCACTGGCCTAACAGGTCTTTGATCTGACCCACTACAATCAATTAAAGATTTTCCACATCTTCCCTGCTGGCCTGTAAAAGCCATAATACTGCTTTGCCCACAGGGCTGTTATCTGGCATTCTACACAACCAAAACTACTTGCTCACTTTCTACATTAGATTTTTGTAGGAGTACGTTAAAAAGAAATACGAGCTGTCCATGTTTCTCTGCAGGCTATTTACTAGCCAGGGTGAAGCAGTGAAAAAAGAATCACAGAATTTTTAGGGCTGGAAAGGACCTCTGGAAATCATCTAGTCCAAAGCCCCAACAAGGCAGGGTCACCTGGAGAAGGTTACACCAAAACCTCTCCAGGTGGGTTCTGAATGACTCTTAAGAGGGAGGTTCCATGACCTCCCTGGGCAGCCTGTTCCACTGCTCTGCCACCCTTAATGTGGCACATACTCCTACATAACTTCTTCTAACATAACTTCTTCTAACATAACATACTTCTAACATACTCCTACAAAAAGTTCTTCCTCATCTTGAGGTGAAACGTTTTGTGGTTCAGTTTATGGTCACTGCTCCTCGTTCTGTCTCTGGATACCACTGAATAGAGTCTGGCATCATCCTCTTCGCAGCTGTCTTTGAGATATTTATATGTACTGACAGGATCCCCTCTCAGTATACTCTTCTCCAGACTAAACACGCTCAGCTCCCGCAGTCTCTCCTCATAAGAGATGCTCCAGACCCCTCATCATTTTTGTGGCTCTCCACTGGACCCTCTCCAGCAGCTCCTTGTTTTCCTTGAACTGTGGAGACCAAACCTAAACAAACACAATGCTCCACATGTGGCCTCACCAGGGCCGACTACAGGACGCTGCCTCGGCCCGACCCGCGCCGCGCCGCGCCCTCACCTGCTGGGGACCAGAGCCCGCGGTGCCGCTGCCCGGGCGCTGCTCCGTGCTCTGCGGGGGGATCCCGGCGGCGGCCGGCGCGGCCCCGCTGTCCCCACGGGCCGGGGGCAGCGCCGCCCCACACGGCCGAGCCCCAGCCCGGGCCGCGACCCGCCACCAGCACCGCGCCGCCATCACTGCCGGGCGGGGCCGCCCCCCGCGCAGGCGCGGCGCGAGCGGCTGAAGCGGGCAGCGCCATCTTGGATGAGGGCCGCGCGAGCCGCGCTAGGAGCGGCGGCGGGAGGTGGGGAGAGGGTCGGGAACTGCGCCGGGAGAGGCTGGGGATGGATGTTGGGACGAATTTCTTCACGAAGAGGGTGGCTAGACATGGGAACTGGCTGTCCAGGGAGATGGTAGAGTCACCGTCCCTGGAGGTGATTAAGGAAAGACTGGACGTAGGACTTCACAGAATCACAGGACAAGTTGGAAGGGACCCACAAAGATCACGGAGTTCAACTCCTGGCCCTGCATAGGACCAACCCCAACAGTCACACCATGTGCCTGAGAGTATTGTCCCAATGCTTCTTGAAGTCTGTCAGGCTTGGTGCTGTGACCTCTGGGGAGTCTTACAGTGCCCAACCACTCTGGGCGAAGAACCTTCTCACATCCAACCTAAACCTCCCCTGACGCCACCTCAGGCCATTCCCTCGGGTACCCCACTTGGTGCCATGGTCTAACTGCCTCAGTGGTAATCCGTCACAGGTCTTTTCCCACCTCACTGATTGCGTCATAACACACCACCCCTGCAGTAAAAGGACTTGGGGCAGAGAGAGTGTGGGCAGAGGAAGACACACCTGAAGCTCATGTGAGGCTGCAGCTGCAAAGCTTCACTGTAATACTGTATTACAGTAAAATAATGCTGCCATTTGGTCATTAAAAAAAAAAAAATTTCCTTGAAAAACAGAGTCAACTCCAAACTAGATGACCCTTCTCTTCCTCAGATAGATAAATAAAAATCTCATACAACAATAGGGATCATGTTCCAGAAGGACCTGCCCCACACAGTACTGACCCAACAGAGGAAGAGCAACACTCTGCCTGTACCATTCAATTCTCCTTTGCTTTGCTAAAGTGGAGCTGTCGAAGGCTGAGGGTACATCTCAACCCATTTTCTGAACTTCACAATGTAATCAGGGCAGTTTAATGTAGTGGCAGAGCACTGGAACAAGCTGCCCAGGGAGGTAAAGGATTCTCCCTCTCTGGTGACATTCAAAACCCGCCTGGACATTTGTGTGACCTGTGTAACCTAAGTGACCCTGCCTGGGCAAGGGGGTTGGACCTCCAGCAGTCCCTTCCAACCCCTCACAAGTCTGTGATTCTGTAATTTCATGTAAGCCACTAGAAGGCAATCTAAGCTTAGTCTTCTCTAGAAATGCCAAGCTCAGCCACGCAGATTTCCCCCTCAGTACAGTAGTATATATCAGCGCTGCTTTCAAACCAGACTCTGAGGACTGTTTCAAGTACAAAGAAAATTTCTTCCATATTCACGTGACAATACATTCCTCAGAGACAGTTTTTTATTAAGCTTCTCACACGTGATTAAACATATATTCTACATCTGACATGCTAGCAAGGTTGTCAGGAGCCAACTTTTTTTCTTCCAGACATCTGTGGTGGTTGAAGTTTCATGGATTTCACACAAATGTTGCAAAACTTGTTTCCAGTTCTAAGCGCAGTGATAAAAAGTTCTAACCATACCGATACCATGTGCCAGAAACATACAAAACACAAGAAATTTGAGGAGTACAGCAGATAAAACAACATGTAGGAGGACAGATCTCATAAGAGAGCTATGCTGAACGATGACATTGTGCACCTCTCAAAACAGATTTCTGGGGTCACGAACAGGGACAGGGACGCTGCTAGAGGTACAGGCCTTTAACACGTAAAAACAGTAAGATGGTGTAGCAGATGTTTTCAAGGGTCAGCCTAAAAGGGAAGAAATGTTAAGAGTTTAGGAGCAATGCTCTTGATGCCTAAAAAAGAACCAGTGCTGTGCTCAGGCTCATTCTTCCAGTCCATGCTTTGTTAGCGTGAATGTGACACCACCACATGTGAGTGAAGATGAATCTATTCAGAACTGGTCAAACCTTCATAAGAGTGTTACCATACCACACTGACATCCTGTGCAAAAACAAGACTGAAAATGTTATGGGGACTGAACCAAACCAGCACTTTGAGGCATCTTGCTTCCACTGGCATTGGTCAGAAGTTTCCTATGTGGACAAAGCACAGATAAATGGGTAAATCTTAGATGTTCTGTATTACCCATCCACATCTGCTGCATGAGGAACATGCTCACAAGACAGTACATTCCTACCCATGTGTGATCCTGCTACAACTCGTGTAAAGCCTGCTGAAATGGAAGTCCTTTCTTTAGCTAGGAGTGATCCTTCCTCCTAGTCCAGTGTCCCTTGCAGGCAACACTCAACTGAAATAATCACAAGGGACCGAAGTAACAAGCTTCAGTTTGGCAGCAGCAGTAGATTCATAATGATTAAGTTGAGCAGTAGTTACAGACTGAAAAGAAATTATGTATCCACGGTATCTGTACAGTATAATTAACTTCTCAATAGAGTTGATTTTTTTCATTGCTGTATTTTGAAGGTTGCCTTTAAATTACAGATAAGTCCTTTAAATGCTTGAAAGGCATAAAAATTCCCCTTCCCACACAAAACCCCAAACAATGTATTTTAGTTTCAAAAATATTTTGAACCCACAAACAAGCCTGGTATCAGTTAATCTGGTAAAACAACTACGTGCTACATAAAAGCACATCTGGTGGAAGGAGCGCAGAGAATGTTACAAGTGTGCTTGGTTTTTGCTTGCAGCATCTGGCAGTGGGTAGCAGGACAGGCAGGAATCTCAGTGGGTCTCCTCCTCTGTCTGTTCTGCAATAGTTTCTGTGGCACTGGCATTGGCAGCAGAGTTGAGAACTTCTCCAAAGTCTCCCCCGGCAGGTTTGCTTCCTCCAACTTTAGACTGTACAGAGAGAGCCCCAACATAAAATAGTAGTTACTTGGCACAACAGAGATGCTTAAATGGTACAAAACCAGTACCTCTGCATTAGTAAGTTTAGTAACTCTCTTCAGCACAGCAGCTTTTCCAGGACTGACCAACCTCCACAATACTCTGAATACAAGTCTTCACATATGCGGCAGGAAATACTCACCAGCAAATTAGCACAGCAGTCTCCCTTTGTCTTTGAGATACACAACATAGCCCTTATATACAAGGGGCTGATTCCAGAGTCCAGAGGTTCACATGCCCTCAAGTTACAAATGGATACAGACACGCAGCCTTTCAAGCCATTTAGGATTCAGAGTTAAAACTTGCTTCTGCATTGCTCAAGATAGAACTTTGAGCAGTTTTATGCCTCAACAGTAATTCCTGAGATCCTTATGCAGCAGAGCAACTATCTTACTTTCTCCAGGTAACAAGTTTACCTTTTCACTTCCCACACCTGTGGGACTGCAGGGGTGTTAATGCCAACTGGTTGCAAGAAGAATCTGTAGTTCCCCATGCCATCACCTGCACGCTTCTCATCCAACCCATAAGTGTGCCCATGAGAAAAGTCAAACCTGGTTCCAGTTACATGTATTAGTTATTTCTGAAGTGAGCTTTTACCTGGAGAAGCTATTAATGGTTGTTTCTGGAACTTGAGGTTTCTGTGAGTACATTTTAAATTAAGGTGTCTTTTATGCCAGAAATGGGAGAAGCTTCCCAAGCTATTCTCCTACATGGGATACTAGTCCCTAGAAAGGTACAAAATAAAAGCCTAGAGCATTGTGGGTACCTAATACTAGGTATGCTATACTAGCTGTCTGTGCAGGTTAGCTGCCTGATAGTTCTTCCAGTTAGAAGTATCCTCCTGTAAGAGGTGCAGGAAGCCCATTTTTTAATTTGCAAATCATTAGGCAGAGAAATCATTTCCACTTAAGTTCTTCAGTCTTTTCTCCACATCCACAGCTCCACAATCACCAAGGTGTTTTAGTAATGCTTACCTTAAAGTTCTCAACTTTTTCCTCAAAGGACTTGAAAGTAGGAGAATTTCTAGGAAAACAAAAAAAGGAACCACAGAATTTGAACCATATCTGGTTAGTCTATAAATATCAGAAAACAAGCAGACAGTTGCTTTTTCCCAATGGGAACATGAAATTCATTTGTTTGGGGCTCTTTCCTTGTTTAAGGGTAGCCCAAAAATAGTTTAGCTCTGAATCTCCCCAAGTACCACAAAACTAAAACTAAAACACATTCAAGTTGAAGGCTCACTTTTATCTTTGGCAACTAACGCTGTCAGGCCCAGCAATAGGATTCTTCATATCAACATGGGAGAGAGAACTAGTAAGTATTTTAGGTTTAGCTTATAATTACCAGTGATTTCAAACAGGTTTCTGGCTTAAACGATTTCTTCAGAAAAGTTTAGCCATTGATTCTGGCAGGCCTAGTACATTACTGCTGAAGCAAGCTCAGCAGAGTTTTTCCACTTTTTATAGGAAAACTAGTTCAGTTTAATTGGCTACGTGTTCAGTTAATAAAACATGGTTCACAGTGGCATTTTCTTCTAACATGTTAAATTTAAGGGAGACTCCCCCTTGTCTTTAAGTGCCAGAGGCAGCTGTAATTACAAATGGTAGGTTTTGCATATGAAGAGCAGGACAGCTTGGGATTTCCAACGCTGAGGGCCAGTGTATTATCCATTAGGGTCAGAAGAGTGGCTTAATGTTCCGACTAGCTGCCACTGCCAAGTGCAGGTTGCCACTGCCACAGCAGGTTGTACACTTTTTCTGCCTTTATGCAGGATGGACATTGCTCACCTTCAGTGCCCCAGGACTATGGATTCATAACAGACATAAAAAGTCATTATATAAATATTAAAGACAAAGATTTTTTTCAAAAGATGTCTGAAGCTTCCCTTCTCCCTTTGCTTGGTATTTGTGTAGGTCACCACACTTAGCAGCACTCTCTCACGTGGGAAAGCACAAAGTGACACATATATCAAACCAGACTCTCAGGAGATAGAGGGACACAGTGCCAAGAAAGGGAAGAGAAAAGGCAAGCACCTCAAGTCACCAAGAGACTTTTTGTGAAACCACAGTATTTTTTTTTACTCATTTTCATTCTTCAAAAACATACATGCTACTGCCTTTTAAACTTGGAATCACTTAGTAGCATTACATTTTTAACATAATTTTTCAGGGAAAAGTTGCTATAGTTTTCCTAAACAGCGGGGAAGTGCGCTTGGTCGCATTCCCTATGTTGATAGCCACCACCATTAAATAGAAATAAAACAGACTTTATCCTATATGTTAGTATGGGAAATCCATTACAAAGCTGGGTGGATTTTTTGGTTTTGTTTTAAACCTATGTTAGTTGATTTAAGTTTGATTTGACTTAATTCTACACATGAAAATAAATAAACACAACAGCTGGATTATACATACATTACCTCATAATAGGCATACTAATTGAATGCTGTATGGAGCGTATACTAAGTGCCAGCATTAAGAAAAGAGAAAGCAAGAAATTAGTTTAAGTATTACATTGAGAGGAAATTTGCTTAGAGAGTTGACTTCTAGATACTATCTTTGGCAAACAGCCAAACAGTCTTATACAGTCCTATACAGTAACTGCTTGGGTTTGCTTTTTTAGATTGCTTAGCCATGCACACACACAAGTACACCAGAGCAAAAGCTGCAACAATCTTTTTCTCTTTTAGAGAGATTCAAGTGCCATGCTTGTTAGTACTTATTCTGCTTAGCTGCAACAGTCTGTCTACTCATTAGGTTTCTCAAGCAACGAGAGTCAATGAGAGTCATGCTGCATTTACAGTCTGATATCAAGTAGAAAGTGAACACTCAAGAGTCTGATCAGTCAACTCACCTTCCTACCAAAAAGAATTATCCCTACATTCAGAAAGCCTGCATTTCAATTCACTGTAAGATTTCCACACTCATCAACACAAATTATCTACTCATCAATACACATTATCTAGCAAGAGCAGTCACATCAATCTGTATTCAAGGTCAGATTTATGCTGGGGGCAGGGAGGAAGTCCTAGATCTGTGTTCTGAAATTCATGGAGGATTTGTGTAACCAGCCAGTGTTTCTATATAGTTACTGTTTGTTTAGTAAGAACATAGAAGGTGACCAGATATAGATTAAGGAGCTCCAAAATAACCTTAAGACCACCTGGAATCCAATTTAGTTCCATGTATAAAATCCCTCTTTACTGTTGATGCAAACAAGTTTTATACATTAAATGTTTCTTATCAAATACCACAACAGTAACTTAAAATTATTAAAACTGATGATCACGGATGTTCATAACTATAGTTGGAATGTCAAATTTTGTCTGGGCTTTATGATGTCCTTCAAGAGAATATTTTCCAGGCAATTGCTGGGGTAGAAGGGGAGGGAAGGGAAATAACTCTTCTCAACATGATGTACCTCCAAACTTTCAGTTAGTATCTCAGCACAATGAAAGATACATTCACAGAAGCAAAAAAGTTCTATGTTCCTTGACAAATGAGTTTTAAGGGATTCTTTCTGGAGGCTCATCAGTAAAATACAGTGATACAGGCAAACTACGCAAGTGAAAAGTTCCCTTAAGGTTAGGAACCCTTAGGGCAGATGCACAACTATAGATTGATTTGTACATACAGTGTACTGGGAATCAGATACGCAAAGGCCAGATGCTTCCCTGGCACACGTCAGTAAAGCACAGCAACATTTCATCCATTTCCCCAACCCCACTTCTGCTGTGTTCCATCTTACGCAAGGACTGATTTCCACAGGCTTTTCCAGAACACAGAGAAGCTGATTGTCTTCTGGACTGTAATTTATATTCCTCGCTGAGACGTGGACTACTACACGTTCTGCCTTGCTACGTGACAGGCTTTATTACAGAACTACACTGACACTAACTAGTTCCAGTCATGCTCAGCCATTTCCCATCAACCTGCAAGAAGCTTAAGGCTAAAGAGGGTGAAATACATGTATTTACAAACTGTAGACCTGCTCACACTGAAAAACAACAACCTATAGTGTACTGCAGATCTTTTAACAGGTTCTACAGAAGTTTAACTTAATATCAGAGATCGTTTAATAGAATAAGTATTCATACACTCATGAAGGATTTACTTGCTGCTGTACAACACACATATACACTCAGTATCCATTTGATATGACACCATAAGATAGTTTTATTACAATGATCTGGTTTGCAAGAGAACTGGATTAGACAAATGCAGTTGATCTTTTTTTTAACATCACCTGTTCTTCAAGTAGTGCAAAGAAGCACAATTAATCCTTGAAAGGCTTTATAAAGAAGAGAACCTGCATTCTTTCCCCAAATGACAGAATTCCATATCAAAGCACTCACTCAACCAGTCCAAGCTGGGCAGTTTGAAAAACTCGTTTTACAGTGATCAGAAGCAAACCCCTCACTTAGAAAAGCAGTTAATAAAAAAGACACAGTTAAGTTGCTCACCAGCCTTCCACATATTTTGTATTGATTTAAAAGCTTTCTTATCCTTTACATGATTATTTTATAAAGCTACAATATTGCCTCACATTTTGATAAGGCACAAGGACCTATGCCAGAGTCCCTGCCTAGAAACATGGTCTCAAGAGTGCATACACACTATTTGCCTTTGTTAGTAGTTAAGTTTCCAGCTGATACGCTGATAAATGATGATATTTAGGAATCCATGATCATATATCAGACTTTCACAGCAAGCAAAGAAAGTTATTCTGCAATCTCAGAACAAGGCAAAGATGGACTTGTGCTCCATAATACAGATACAGTGCAGGAGGAGCCAAGTGCAAACTCGTGATTGCTCAGAAGTTTGAAGAGCACTGCATCTTGGTACTGCTGTTGTTTTGCACATAAAACTGATGTTGCCTGCACAAGGAAGGTTAGTTCATCACAACTTCAAGACATTCCCATAAAGGTATTAAGAAAAACCTAAGAAGGAACAAAGTTCATGTCAGCATAACAAAGAGGAGAGGAAACAAGCAAAAAAAAAAAGGAAGCAATAATGCATTGACATTGCATTATCAGTCCTCCCTTCCCCTCCATTTCAGTACTTTCCAAGTTCACAGGTCCACCATCTGCCTCACTCCCTTCTCTAACTCCCTGCGAAATCACTTTGCAGTGCAAGAATGAAGACCTGCATGTGATTTTTGGTGCGTGGAACACACAGAAATAGACCAACACAGAAGAAAGCACACCATTAAAGTTGAGAAGTCCCTCAACTAAAATTATACAAGGAAAGTGAAGCCACGATGAAGCTGCCACTTAAGAGTTTAAGAATAAAAATGCACTTGCATATTCAGTATTAGTTCAACTTAAGTATCAGGCCCATCAATTCTCATTTCTAGGAAAGAATTCAGACAGCTAAAACTTTCTGAAGTTCAGAGTTGTGTAGTTTTAAACGGAGACACGACCTGAGTAGTCACATAACCCTGGGACCTGAATTCACTGGTTGAATCCCAGATGAATTTGGTTCTCATGAAAACCAAAAGAACTCAAAGGTTTTTAATCTCTTCCTTAAGTGCAACTAATATCTTGAACAGCACTAATGTTTCACAATTTTGTTTTATTTTTAAAACCCCACTTTCCTGAATTTGTAACAGTACCTTGAATTTCCACTGCTGTGATTCTCCCCAGGAAGCACACCAGTGGTGTGGACTCCTCTACCACTGTTACATTCCCTTCCAGTGGCCCAGTTTCTGATAAGGAGTACTCAACACCCACAGAGCTACTAACTAGAGTAACTAGGACACTCTTCTTTTGAGGTATTAAACTCCTGAAGACAGAAGACAGCTCTGAGTCTGTGCTTGTCCTTGTCCCATGCAATAGTCTAATACTAATAGAACACCATAGCCTTAAGGAAGGTGAATGAACCCTGTAAAGTGAGAAGCTGAGCTCTGCATCCCAAAGGCAGTACAGAGACATCTTCCAGGCTCCCGATACCTCACTGATGTTAACAGGGACAAATTTCAGAGCAGCTGCTCTTGTTATATCTGAGCAAATTGAGCTCACTTCAGAGACCACCCTGTGCCTCCATCCATCTTGCCCCCAGGGGCTATAGCTCCTAGTTAGTATTCTAGTATCCCTAGTCTTTATAGAGATCCTAGTGCTGTCTTTAGCTACTTAGTGCAAGAGTATAGAAAAGATGAAGCCAGACTCAGGCGTGCATAGACAGATGAAAGGCAATGGACAGAAGTTGCTACACAGGAATTTTAACTACTGAAAACATTGAATATCTGCTTAGACTAAGCAGATAAAAGGCAATGCAGACAAGGTAACTAAAAGACTGGAGCTGCTAAAGTAATTAACTCAAGGACTGTTCACTGGACAAACTATGAAGAGGGAGTGTATAACCTAGTTTACATTTAGATTCCAGTAATTTTGTTAGAGTCACAATGCTAACCAGATATTGCAATAGACACAAAAAGGGGAAATTTCTACTCTGTAACGGCACAAACATGGTACAGACAAAGAAGGAGGAATCCTGCATGCCATTGACCTCAACACCATATTCTGTCTCTTGACAAAAAAACCTTGCAGAATCATATTAGCGGGTTCCTTTCTTACAAGGAAGAGAGACTAATTGATTATGAAGCATACTCAAGATTTTATGTTCTGTGGTAGTTGCCAGGTGAACATGAAGAAACATCTTCCCTGATGTTAAAAGAGCTTCGGTTTTACATTAACTAACACTGGAGAAAAGAAGAAATTACCTTTTACAGACAAAACTTTTAATTAAAAGATTTTAATGGAGACAGTCTGACTACATGCTTAGTTTCAGAAACAATTCTTGCGCCCACCTTACCTAAAGGAATGTGAAAATGCCTGTAGTCTGCACAATGCCAGAGTAAGCATTAAAGAAAGAAAGGAAGTTCTGATAAATCTGAAGAAAAATATGTAACTGTGTAGCTGCACCTCAAAGTGTTTTCTCACTAGACTTCAAAAAGCAAGAGGTTAATGGCAGCACTTTAAAATAGATGGCTGATTTTATTACACTGCTTCCAATGCAGCAATATTCTGTTAGAATGTGTGAATTTTTATTTGCCCAATAATTGAAAAATAAGTTTAACCCACCATTCATGCCCAATAATTGAAAAATAAGTTTAACCCATTATTCACAACAAATTACATGCAAAGATGAATAACTGTCTATGCTCCAGTAGTAAAAACTACATAATCAAAGAATTGTAAGCTAAGCATCTGAATGTAGTGCATCCAGCAGGAGTTGTGCATGCAGCTCTCAACAGTGCTAAAAATGACCACAGGACTTTCCTAATGTGCATGAAGGGTTGGCATTTGTGTCATTTGACACAAAGTCAAAATATGTTGCATGCCAACAATAGCTAATTGAAAAGTGCTGATAATCTCTTAAAAATGTAATAAAATCAAGCCACTTCTATGAGGCAGAACGGCTTCCAAAAAAATAAAACACATCGGGAAGGAATGCACACACAAGACAAAACAAGAAAAACAACAAACAAAACACCCAAACAACAAACCACAAACCGTCAAACCACAAACAGTTAAAGATACTAGTTGTCTAAATATAGCATTCACAAGAGAATCCACTCTGAGAAAGTCAGAGAAGAGAAATGACAGTGCTATGTGCATCAGAGAGGCAGACAGAAACACTGCTACCTGCAATCACACCAGAAAAGTAAGAGCAGTAGTGGAGGTTGTAGCATACATTGTTTCTCTCACATATATAAAGCACACACCACAGAACTCTTCTGCATCAGTGAGGACGTACAAACAGATTTTGCAGCAAGTCTCTTAGCTCTCCTAAAACAGATGCTGAGGGCTCTTGATAGATTAACTTTTAGAAGTACTAGGTATGTTAACAGCATAAATTTATTTCAGTGATTACCTGCTTAAATCAAAATTGCAACCTCTTGCAAAAAGCTAAAGAAACCTACCTGACGTCTTCAAACTTCTTGGTTATGACTGAACCAACAGAAGAAAAAGCAGCAGAAGCCTTCTGACCAGCCTGAGACAGGGTTTCTGATGTTCTCTTATACCTGTGCTCAAACAAAATTTAGGTTTCAGTTATTTTAATAGAACACATAAGGAATCTTTCAGTGTATGTACATTTGTATCAAATGCAGACGTATACTTCAGTTTTGGGGTCTAATGGACAACCTGCTTAAGAGACTGCAGTCCCTTCTAGTTACAGCATCTCTGCCACCACTGACTTGAGGTTCACCAACATGAACCTACCAGAATAGACTCTATCTGCTATTGTAGGACTTGCCAAAAAATAAAATAAATTCACGAAAAAAAAACACACCAAAAATTAAACAAACAAACAAACAAAAAACAAACTCAAGAGAAAATAAGACTCAAGAAAACAACACCATGCACACACACTGGAAAAGGTCTTGTTTTTATGCCAAGTGTCTAAATTCTTGTACCAAGCAGTTCTGTCAATAAACTTCAGCATAAAAACTTTGAGGTACATCCTGTTACATTCTATGCATTAACTGCAGAAGCCAGCTCACTCTAGACTTTAGGCTAACAGTTGTGTTTGGCAAGAACAGTAACTGTGACAGTGGACTCTTTCTGCATGAGCTCAGTTTACAACAATTTCTCAGGGTGGAAAAGGAAGGGTTCTGTTGGATTCAGGACACCTTGGTATCTCAATAGATCTGTCAGTCTCTCAGATCTCTCAAACAAAAAAAGTGTCTTAGAATAGCCTGCATTACAGTCATTCTTCCTTTGCATGAGATACGACCAGCAGTGTTCCTTCTTAAAAAAAAAAAAAAAGTTATGTTGATTTATCCAGCTAAGTTTTAGTGCAACTTTGTGTTATCTACACGCACCTCATTTCACAAGAACAGAGGGTTTAGACATGATACAAAAACTAAACAGTTTTCACCTCAACAGCCTACACAATCATCATGAACTGGTACATACGCCGTGGTTGATGTAACATCTTGCCAGCTTTTGGTAATATTCTGCCTTAGTTCCTGTAGGGAGTTAATTCCCAGCTTTCTCTTGATCTCTGCTAGATGCTTCTCTTTGGCAGCTAGCACTTGTGAGAGTGTCTGGATTTCTTCTTCCACCTGTGACAGCAGAGTTGATAAGAAGTTAACAAGCAATATACCCAGCCATTTCACTATGCATTTCTTAAAACATCTATTAGACATCAGTACCAGGAGGGCTAACAGGTTTTTAACATTGCCTCAGTCCTTTCTAAATACTAAAAGGGAAATCCAACATAGCCTACAATAAGAGCTAGTGAGAAAGTAATTTATCTGCAGCTGGCTGTTACTGGAATATGTACACTGTTTACTAAAAGACTGTATACTTAGAAATCATTACCTATGATATGTGAAGCTTGAAAATTAGTCAAACCTGGGACAATCGCCAAGCCTGTATTCTACTTCCACGTCAGAAGAGATACCAGTGTGTGACCAGTGTTAGGAAGCTCAGAGCATGTCTGATTCATGCACAAGTTTCATATCCTTGCTCGAACAGAAAGGTTCTTTTATGGTTTAAGACAGCAACTGAGACTGGATCCAGCACAGGAGTGCCTTCCCCAGATCAGGGGTGGAAATGGTGGCAGACTGAGCAGTTAAAACCCACACAAACACATAACAACAAATACGCAGCAGCTGCTCTGCAACTAGAACTGTATTGTTCCCTCTTTACTCCGATGGTCACATACACCTCTTCCAGAAGCATGATCAGCTGTCAAAAGTTTTACTATGCTATCCTGTGAGCTGTAAAGGTGTGACAGAGGCACTAAGGCTGTATGTGCAAAAGCAAGGGCTCCAACACTACTTTCTCATCCAGACAGGATCACCTCACTTTAGAGTACCAGGCTGCCCACTCATTTAAGCTCCTTTGAGGAAATACCAGTATTTTTGATGCAACTTTTTTTTTTACACATCTGTCTGAAGTCCAGTGACACATCCCAGCAGGACCAGACTACCCTCGCAATCTTTGGCATGAAATGATAGTCAGGACTACCAAATACAAGACTGTATTAAATGTGCTTATTTCACAGCTAACCTTTGTTTGCCAACCTCAGGCTTAAGTCAGTGTCTTTTATAATGTCCTAAAGTCACACAGAGCTACTGAAAAAAAAGACTGGCAGCCCAAAAAAGCTTAACTTTGACACTTTTTGACAACATTTGAAATGCATGTTTCAGGCTTGAATAATTGACTATCCTTCAGAGTGCTACTTTAACCTGCTCTTAAAAAAATTCTGCCATGGACAGAAACAGTAATGTGGTTAGACATTAGCAAAACACTGCCTACATGGCAAAGCATTCTTCATGAAAGGAACAGCTTTAATTACTCCACGACAGTTGAGACAATACTTGGATTTTGGCTCCCAAACACGTTCTCTTTGACTGCTTATTTACCCACTTCTCACTTGAGGGAAACAAAGGGTCAGATATTTATGCATCTTGGTTTAAGATTTGTATGCTCAGCACTTCCAGCTTAATTCCCCCTCGCTAAAATTGGCTGTTCTTTTCTCTTTGACACCTTCCCTTTCCCTCCCCACAATACAAAGGAGTGTCTTACAGGGCTTTAGACACTCACAGAATAACTATGCAAAGCATTAACTGTATATTCAAAGGCAGCATTATACCAGATTTTCATTCTCAAAATAAGTTTAAGAGCTATTTGCAGAAGAATTACCTTGGCAAGCTCTTTTCTTAGCTCGTCCTGTTCTTCTTCTGAGAGTGTTTCTGCCATACTGACTGTAGCAGCAGCATCCTCTCCAACCTCAGGTATAGAGTCACTTCTCAGCAGCCCTTGAGGTGAATAAAGCATTTAAAGTCATATTGCCATGTCTGACAAATGGCAGCTAATGTTAGCATACCACCCTTTTGTGTCAGTGAACAAAGAAAACTGATGAGAGGACACCGAAGTCATGCTCCTCAAGTGCTACTGCATACAGGAAACTAAAGGCATTTTACATTTAATTCTATCAAGCTGTATTAAAGCTCAATACAATTGCAACTGCTGCTATAATAGGAGACTGGGAACATGTTGAGAACAACACATCCCAATACTCTCTGAGAGAAAAAAGGTGCAGAACCCTATGTCCCAACCAGTGTTTCCTACACAACCTTTGCCCAGGAGTCTATGTACACTCCGATCTCTCACTGATCTGGCACAGAAACTGGAAGCACAGGAGGTGCTCAAGGCCAATGCAGAGCCTGCTCCCCTTACCACTCTCTGGATCAGATTTAAAACTGAGCACACTGGGAGAAGCCTTGGCGACAAGCAAGGTTTGCAACAGTGGAGAAAAATACTGCACTGCAAGTACAAACTCTTCCTCTGTACCCTGCTCAATCTCCCTCGTCCCTAGTAACTGGGACCACTGTGGATAGAAAGCAGCAGATATCATGGAACAAGAAAAAAGCTGCTGATTTACACCTAGATATTACAACAAATGAGAAACCCAGAGATGGAGCAAAAG
Organism: Empidonax traillii; assembly: GCF_003031625.1. Taxonomy (NCBI): domain Eukaryota; kingdom Metazoa; phylum Chordata; class Aves; order Passeriformes; family Tyrannidae; genus Empidonax; species Empidonax traillii. The sequence continues at coordinate 449,156 of NW_020955571.1, forward strand.
GCTGTCACTTTAGACAATGCAGTGGAGTGCGGAGAAGGGGCTGAAGAGGATGTGCATCCACTCACACTGCTCTTTCTTCTCCTTCTAAATCCTGAAACCAAAACTCTGCCAAATTCCTATATAAAGCACAAATATCCCTATTGTCTTCCTTAATTTTGCTTTCACAGCTTCAGGGAAAGGAAGGAGAATAATATTACTTATATTATCATGGTGCATTCACTTGAAAGATTCCTTTATTCTTAGTCCTTAGGGTTGCAATAAGATCTCTTTAAACACTTTTTAATGCAACAAACAAAATTTACAGCAAAAGATTTCCCATTCTGAATCTTTGTAGCTGACACTTTAACATATAGTTTGCCAGAATTAAGGAATTCTGTTCTAATTGCAGAGAGACTAGTTTGTAGGGAGACTTCATGCTGGAATGGTTATGGATTCCCAGAACTAATTCTCTATTCAAGAGGTAAAATAGCTTAAATGATAAAAATAAATAAATAAATAAATAAATAAATAAATAAATAAATAAATATCTTAAAATACGAAAGAAAAAAACAGGATTGTTTGCTAATAAGGAGAGAGGGTGAATGTGTGTATGTATACATATACATGTATACATATATATAATTCATCTAAGTTGAGGACACATGAAGTAATGTTTCCTATTAATCACTACAAGAATTAACCATATAAAATTCCATCCTCATTTCAGCAGTTTCTGGTGGCGCACCATATTATCATTTAGTCTGGGAATCCAAAAACTCATTAATTTTCAAAGAGATCACCCCTATGATTTTACTGTGAGGTTTGATATCAAACAGCTACAACACAATCAACTGAAAAGTCAGGGGAAAAAAGATTGTGTCTCTGTAATTAGTTGTAAGTATTCTATGAAACATGCTACTAGCAGCTGCCAAGTCTAAGAAAAGCAGCAGCCTTGTTCTTGACCATGTTACTGAACTCAAGTAAAGCTCAATTCCACAAATTCTTACCAGAACTGTTATATTTTCTGCCTGTATTTGTGTCCAAAATACTTGTCCTCTAAAAGCACACTGCTATGAGGGCAGAACATTTGTAAATGCTGTTACCATAGAATACACTGAGGAGGAAGTAGATGAAATCCCATTCTGCATTTATTCCTGAGATCTATGCCACATTTTCTCAGAGATTTACATATGTCTTCTACACAAACATTGTGTAGGTCCTATGAGTTTCCCAAGACACTATTTTCTGGTAGAAATCTAGGGCAGAAAGAACTTCAAGTCTAACGCCCAAACCAAAGCACAGCAGCACCCGAAAAAGGTATTATGGCTCATGTCGCAAAACCAGATAATTTTTTGTTTATACACCAACATATTTCCTTTTCTTAAGGATTAAGAATGCCACACCTTTTTGTCAACGTCCTATTTAACCTATTAATTACACATGCCTCTACTGAAGGAAAACTAACAATGCAGACTGCATTTTCCCCTGACACCCTCCAACCTCCCAGTACGTTCCCCCACAACTCCTGACCTTGTTCTCATCTGCAGGTCCTTCAGGGACCACAGAGCTTACTGTTGCAAAAGTCATTTCTGAAAGTTTACAAGTACCAAAGACCACACTGACTCCAAGAGCATTAGCACATCCAGCTGAAAGTCTTTTCAATCCGATTATGAAGAGTCATCTGGATTATATCACCAAAAATAGATCAAGTGAATCCACCAGTAAAACATGCTGGATTGTCCCCCGCAACAATATCTTCTTCTTTGGCAATGTACCTTGTCTTTGGAAAACTAGTTTTTTAAGAAAGCTTGTTCTGCTTCTTGCCTACTACAATGAATTTAAGACACAATGCTAAAATGCAAGGGAATGATCTCTTCTTCCCATTTCTAGATCTTCTACGAAGACAGGAAGTTACTGCTACTCAGAGTCCTCCATCCCTCAACATGCACATCTGACCAGGCCTTCTCTTTGCCCTCTGACCTCTTCTTTATTACTTTTACTTGAGCTCCATATGAAGTGTGCAAACACCTTCCCATCAGTGTTTATTCTGGCACCTCCCCTCTCATCCTGTCACTGTTTAACTCTCCTGTTCACTTTATTCCCATTCCTCAGTTCAATACTTGCAGGACACAGGGTTTATCCATGCTATGGGAAGGCTGTGCTAAACCATCTGACCAAGCAGCAACTTTCTACACAGGAAACAACCCACACATCTCCACAATGGTGTGTGGCTACAACCCAAATATAACCCGTAATCTAGGGCTGACTGCCAGCAAGATCCTGGCTTTGAGAAAGCTTGATAAGGAAAGGTACACACCACACCTTAGATCTTTTTATGGGGTGTGAGGCAAGAAACCAGTCAACAGATGGAAATACTTCTGCTCAAACTATTATTAAGAGAGCACTTCTCATTTGTGGTCCTTTTCTACCAACAGAACTGTTGTTATTGTGGGGTTTTTTGTGTTATGTATAATTGTTATTATTATGGTTTCCAACTTTTTACCCTTCCCTATGTTAATTCTCTTACATCTTCATGCTGCAAAAGACTTAAAATTCACTTATTTGGTATTCTGATTGCTATAACCAAGTTTAGCTGGACATTTCACATCTCAAACTCTTAAAGTAAAACTTCAGTTTGTGGGGAAAAACTGGAAATACTGAGAATATATTGAGAAATATTGAGAAAACTTGCCCAGTTTAAAGGTCAGTTTTTAGGTCTGTATTTCTCAGATTAGCATATTAACCCAGCACTTTATATAAACCCAGCACTTTATTAGATCTACTTAAATGAACCAAATAAAGAGATGAACAAGTTTGTTGATTAAGACTCCACAGTTTAGGGAAATGGCATGTAAGTTCCTATTATCCTGCCAGGGTAGGCAAAGCATTAGAGTAATTCAATGTACACTCAGTTTTTCTGATTTGGGGTTTCCTTTGGTCAGTTTCAACCCAAGTTCATGCTCTCTTTTGACCAGAAGTTCCTGCTTCTTTCTGGCCTGAATTGAGAGATTAGCAGCAAACAAGGGCAGTTTAAGGAAGTCCTGGTCATTTCGGATGAGCAGCCTTGGGTGGGGGCAGGGTAGCCGCCACAAAGCTTTCTCTTCAGATGACATGTTCTGTGTCAGGCACTCAGAATGAGCATTTTGGTTATCACTATACAGTTGGCAAAGCTAAAGAAAAAAGGCAGTTGTTACAGTTCCGGAGAACAAGCTGTTACAGGATTGTAAGATCACTCCAACATTTGAGTAATGTACAGTGCTACAGGGGATATTTATTTTACAATATATAAGAAGAATCAAATTTAAGTACTTCCTGTTTCTCAGTGAAAAAGCCGAAGTGAGACATATTTCTTCAGTTTGGGTGAGAAAGCTCTTGGGCTTCTCCAAAGCGCTGATCATATATTCCTTCAACGTGAATTGAAAAAGAAAAAAAGCCCAGCAAAGTCTGGTGGTTATGGTGATGCATCACCACTTGATAGAGAGCTCCCGCACTCCTTCAGAAGAGGTAGGAGATGCAGGAATTGCCAAAGAGAAAACTGACCACTATTCCCAGAAGCCCCTGGCTCATCAGGTTCACCTGGGGGGTTGGTTTATTTCACACAGAGGTTCCCCAAGGGATGCACTTTGGTTTAAGATTTTAAAGAACAGGTCCACCAAAAAAAACACCTTTGTAACTTTGCTTTGCCACACCTGAAGTAGATCTAAGCTTCCTATATTTAAAATTACTCTGGGAGATTACATCTGGCATCAAGGAATGGAAAGCAGAGATAATAAAACTAGACTAGGATGTGTTGGGAGTCATGGCTGCAGGTATTTTGTACAACAGGTTACCAGTTAGAAACTAGTAGGGTTAAGCACCAGATGGATGCCACTGCAGCACAGCACATTGCAGCACAGCACAGGGGAGCAGAAGTGCAGTTAATATCTGCAGCTGTCAGATTTACATCATTTTAAATGCCAGGTGGAAGAGAGTAAAGGTAAAAGAGGGCAACTTTGGTAATCAGTGAAATTTTCAGTACTAAGGCTAAAGCAGATTTTAGACTATCCAGAGCTCCTACGTCCCCCTGCCCAAAAAGCAAATAGTCAAACTAAGCCAATTACTCCAGTCTTGCATAAGTTGTCTTTTTGTTCCTTATTATTTTTGCTGACTTTGTTTTCCTTCAAACTGCCTTTCTACTGAAGAAATAACAAATAAGGCAAAGCTGGTAAATGCATAGCACATGACATATTACCTACATGACACACTGAAGCTAATAAACTATCAGAATTAACAGCAGGTCAACTCTTACAGATTCCTAATCTGATAAGTTTCTTTTTACATATATTAATCACTAAGCTTTTCTTACAGATTTTCAAAAAGGAAGAGAAAGAAGTTACCAGACTTCACCAGTGTAGGTGATCCAGGTGGAGACAGGTTTATGCTAGGTGACAAGTAAAGATAATTTCTGTTCACTCCAGCATTGAAATCGAAGGGTGATTTGTAATCCTCATACAGATCCATGCCAGGCAATTCAGAGCGCGCAGCCATCCTCTTCTTCCACCGAAGCATTCATCTTCGCTTCCTGGGGCGACCCGGACAGCAGGATTCAGAAACCCTCCATTTCTTCACATGACATTCACTGTACCTCCTCTTAAAATTCAGCTCTGTTACATACGATAAAGCTCTCTAGCAAGTGACTTCCGAGCCATCTTGTAGCTGCTGCTGTTTACATGGCACGAAGTTAAATTCGTGTAAATTTGTAACTGGGGCTGCGCTTAACCTGACCGTTCCTTTAACAAACATTCACAGTGCACCTGCTCGTGGGTTCTGGAAGAGCCCTTGCCCTCTGCAGGACTGTTCCAAGAATTTTCAATCATTTAAATAAAAAAAGGTCAGCTGACTTCAACTACACCAGGATATCCTTAATCTTCTAGGACACAAAAGGATTACCAGCAGTAATCTATCCTATATACCATCTGTGTTGGACTTTTTCTTCTGATTAATGGAAAATTCTGCGTGCCTAACTATTTCTCCAGCTGCTTCCATCAGTGTAATAACCAGCAGTGAGAATCTAGTCTCTGCTGCCCAGGTATCACACTGCAGTGCAAGCCCAGAATAGGAAAGCAGCACTCCTGTCTGAAGGCTGGGCTACAAACACCACCTAGGTTTTTTGATGAACATGCTAATGTGCATTATGATTTTTGCCCACGAGGCTAAACATATCTGGTCTGAGGGGTTTTTTGAGGTTTTCTTTGTTCGTTTAAAAAAAAAAAAATATATTTAAGTGCACTGCCCTATGTCCTTAGTGCTTCAACCAGCATCATTTAGAACAGCCGATAATGCCAGGAACTGGTAACACTGAAATGCATCGCCTGATGAAATGCATTTATGTTTTGACATGCATACAATAAAGAAAGATCAACTTATATAAGCCATTTGACTGGGCAGAAATACTTTTTACCTAAAAGAGGCACTCAGCATAGTTTTGCAGTGCCTTTTTTTTTTTTTTAATTTTTCTTCCAAGGTCAGTTCTTTCACTGAAAACACAAGCTCACTAGCAGTGTAGATCACCTTTACAGCTAAGCAATGATTTCCTCCCTTCACACCTTCACCTGGGATCTTCACTGCAGCCTGCACACAGAGGAGCATAATCAAATGGAAGTTAATCCTTTCTTCCACCGTAAGAGTGATGTATTCAGACAGAGCTGATCAGAGACATTATTCCAGAGAAGCAAAAGAGCCTTGCAGCATACAGAAGTCAAGTCTGGGCAGTGTGTTCCCTGGGCATACAAGAAAGTATATCCCTTCTGAATTTTAACTTTCCATTTCCACTGCAGTCAGCAGGCACAGGAACAGACCTTCCAGCTAATTAAAAAGCAGTTCCTTTAGGCTGCAGACCTACATTGGCTTCTGGTGCAGACTACCTGCAGGCTTATAACAATGAGAGTGCTGGAGCCTGAAATACAAATCTCTGCTATTTTCCAAACCCACTGAAAAGAAAATGTAATGCCCTCCTGCATTTCTGACACGTGGCTGTAGCATCCGCCAGAAATACTGCAAAGTTCACCTGACAAAGGTCAAAGCTTTGGTCACAGATTCCAGTTAAAGCATCCAAAGGCAGCAGAGAGCTGTAACAAAGCTACAGTAATGATATACTCTATTAACCAAGCTCACTATTATGAATGGTTACCAATTCTGCTCTGCAGCTTTCTCTCGTGTAACTCAGCAGTCAAGGACTGCCTTCTGTCCCAAAGGCTCAGGCAGTAGTTGGCCTAACTGGGTTAGGCAAAATGACAAGTTATCAGACATGGCACACAAAGAGCTGTGTGTTTCTACCTTCTCTCTCCAGACACAGAAAGAGTCCCCTAGCACTTTTTCCCAACCCTAGAGAATCATTCAGTGTAATACCAGTCAGTGCTAGCAGGCTACAAGTGCAAGTAGCTCCTACAGGAAAAAAAACACTTATGAAGATCTGTTGATCCCTGCTAACAATCAAGAATACCCTTTCCTGGCCAAGGGCATTTACTGGAGCCAACACTTACATTCCTGTCTTTTTCAGGAAATTCCCTGCATTCAGCTTTACCCATTCAAAAAAATTCGGTACTGCATCTTTATTGCGCAAAAGTTATTTTCATGTCCCTATAGAGACATCTGGATTGCCAGTCTCAGACCACTGACCTGGCCTGGCCTGCCCCCGCTGCAGACAGAAGCGTGGATGGGCCAAATTCTCCAATACATCTTCAGTGTAGTCAAAGAGACACGCACAGGATGTGGCTCGCTGCTGGAATGTACATTTGGCTTACAGGGAAGATTTGCTGAATTACAAATCTGAGACTCCACACAAGAGGCTTTTGCCCTGACTTACCTGAGCACAAGCCCAGAAATCACCCAAGACAATCTCTAGTTTTTTGAAGTATTACTGTCCCAAGATCATTGCCAAAAGAGGGACCATGAAAGCATTTCTAACTTCCAGTTACCACCTTTGCTCAGACTAATCTTGTTTATCTGGTTACACAGACGGGGCGCTATAGCACATCCCAAACATATCACCTAAACACATCAGCCTCCTGCTCTCTTACCTGCAGGAGTTTATGGGAATGTTGCTCCTCACTTGTTCTCAACTACAAATCCTACCTCTGATGAAAGAAGGTGTCTCACTGAACAAGCTTCTTCCTCATCCCTTCGAGAAGTCTGATGGCCTTCACTCTGACATACAGGTCAATCCAGCTGTAAGGAGAATGAACTGCAGTCTACCTTTCCAGACCTGCTGTAGGGCAACTTCTAGGCTGTCATCCATAACTCATCCCCTTCAGGAAAGACAGTTACTCCTCTACCAGCCATAGCAGTTTATCTGCTCCTTCCCCAGTAGCTCCTTAGCACACCCAGAGATTCAGGGCAGAACAAGGCAGCACTCCCTCTATACTGACTAAAGGCAGTCTGTAGATAGGCCCTGATAGCTGTTAGTGTGGCGCATTTGGAGGAGGAATCAGTCTCCAAGGGACTTTCCAAATTAGAGTGATGGCCCAAGGAAACAAAGCAGGATGGGGATGACAAACAGTAGCCACACAGAAAAAGAAAGCAAGGTTTTGCTTTGCTGTGTGAAGCTTTTTGACCAGTTTAGCAGCTTTCAACAGTCTGAATATAGCTAGGCAATAACAGGAATGAAGATTTCTCTACAATACGAAAACTGCCCTGTTATGAGGCTTTTCTAAATGGCCGTACCATGACCAAAATATCCTGCTGGATGGGTTTCCTCTTCTTCATGTAATTCAGAGCACATGCAGCTGGCTGGAGGTGGACCCTGCCTACCCACGGCAAGACACATTTTAGAGCTGAAATTTAAGTTTAGGCTTCTGTTACACAGCTTTGAGTAGTTACTGTGCCTGCTCAAGTATCTTTGTTCTTTGCCCCTGCACCGCAAATTCAGTTTAATGTGTACCTTGGTTGTTACTGCAGGTACCAGCTGTGAGCCAATACCTGAAAAAGTCCTAAGGATGCACCTGCTCCAGAGACAAGTAGCAGGGGGGTTTTGCTTACTATGGAACAGATTAAAACAGAGGATATTTTTGTTCCAGAACAAGTGCTCGTTTGCCCTTAATGTCTCATGATAACTAAGAGGTTAGTACTTAAGCCATCTATGCCATTTTAGAGGCTGGTGTTGGAGAGACTGGCATGAAGGTAGATACCTTCTGTCAAGGATGCTTGAACCAATTACTGACAAGTTCAACTGAATGTCACGAAGTGGCTCAGGAAGGCTCACCAAGCCTCAGCAAAGCATTACCATCACAATTCCTACCATTAATCGTGTTGTAATCTCCTCTGTTAAGGCTAGAGAGTGTGCTTAAAGCTTTCCCAGGTAACTATTTAGCATCAACAGTCAGCACAGATTGTGCAATTCATGAATCATAAGGGAGGGAACTAAAAAAGCTGCTAAGTCTGAACAAACACTTTCCGCCAGATATTTGCCTGCCTAGTCTGAGACATTTCTCTTCCTTCAGATATCACTTGATATCCAGATCTGCAGTTTCCACCTGAGCTCAAAGCTCCAGCAAGTTTAAGCAAGGCAATATAGTATTTAAGCACTTCTACCTTAATGGTCATTAAGCAGGGATGTTATGGTAGCCTTGCAGAGAAGCTACTTTTCCCATATTTAGGTCTAGCAGAAGAGTAGTTTGTTCATACATGAAGAAGTTGTATCCCTCTTTCCCTAGAGAAACAAAACCCTGCTCGAGTATGACTGAATACCAATTCTGGGGTTTGAAGAAACTGAGCTATGTTTTCAGTAGCATTTCATACAAAGACTGAAATTCAAAATGGAAAGGCTGCCACTAATGCCTCAAGATTGGAGAAGTGCAGAGGCCACCCTAGGACATGATCCAAACAGTACTTTGGACAAATAATTACCTGTAACCAATCCACAAGGTCTGTACCTAATCTGAGTTCTGCTGTTCTGTTAGGCACCTTCCCATCTTGAATATCCTGCATCTGTGTCCTGTTTATGCATGGAGATGCCAAACTTGTGCCCCACAGTTCACACTTTTGGCAAGGCTATCATGACTCCAGCACTTAAATCAGCAAAACAGGATTTGTTGACAAAGAGGGGGAAGAGGTGAAAGAAGTGCTTGCTGTTTGGAAGGCGTAACAAAAAGATTTAATCTCTTCTTTCAAGATTGACAAATTAGATTCAACTGCCTGCTCAGCCTATAGTTGGTTTGAATTTCATTTCCCGCAGACTGATAAGAGGCAAGACTGACTGGAGATCTTCCAGTAACTGTGGCTGGGGCAAATTCTTCCAGTCAGGTCTTCCACCAGCCCCAGGTTTTACAGGTAGATCCCAATCAGCCAGCAACAGTCAGGCTCCTCTCCTCACTCTGAGTTTTATAAGGCATAAGCCATTTTAAGAGCCATAAAGCTACTTAAGCATCTTAAGCCAATCTAGGTTTTGCAGCATCAATTTGATCTTCTAAGTCTTACCAGTTTACAGACAAGTAAACCCTTTCAGCAACTGTTCCAAGGCCTTAAAACTGCATTAAGAGACAAAGATGCCATGAAGCAATAGGACAGAAGCACAAACACTAAGTAAGCCTGAAATTCATACGTTAATGCTCCCATTTTCACACTGTGCTCTCTCCCCTCCTTTTAACAGCAGGCAGCTCTTTCAGCCCCCAAAGAGCGTGACATGAATGGAGGTGCACAGCTACAGCAACTCCTGAACAGTATGAGCCCAGGCTTCTGCAGCCCTGTTAGTAATGGCCAGCAGAATGTGGGTTGCTGTCTTCTAGCAGAATCCAACTCAACACCACAGTATTAATCTCATTACTTCAGCCTCCTGCCACATGCTTTCTCTGGACAAGTTCTCCCTCATGCAACTGCATTGTCCAGTATGCTTCTTTGTACAGAAATAACTTCTCCAGCATTTTGTTAAGCCTAAATGCTGCCTTCACTTACTAAAACAAACAAACAAAAACCCAAGCAAAAAACCCATCACCAACAACCACCACCTCTTATAATGATCAGTATTCTCCCAAGACTTATCTCCCTGCAACACAAATGCTTCCGAGAATTACAGGTAAGGATCATGGGATTGCTAGTATTGCTGTTTTCTTAAACCAAAGTCTCAGTCCCCAGTATTTCAGACAGCTGACACATGTCTTGGTGAAGACAGCAGTTCTCTCCTCCTATCAATCCAATTAAAAACTCAGACTAATTTCCTGAAATCTTGTGAGGGAGTAGATCCACACTTCAGCATATTTTGCCACTAAACAAGCTTATACCACAGTAAGACTCTTAACCCATTCATATCACACAAAATTCTCTGTATTCATTCTCTGTTACCTTATAGGTGTTCCAGCACTTTTAAGATTTTTGTTGGGCAGAAGTCCCTAATTTATGACAAAGTTTTATCTCAAACAGCAGTCAAAGCAATCACATTTGTCAGCTCCAGCAGTAACAGCTGACAAGTTTTCCAGCCTATGGAAAGGGTCCAGGCCAAAGCACCCTAGGTCCAGCCAGCACCCCAGGAACCAGTGATCAGGTCAGGCACTGCATCGACTTTGCAGAAGTCAGACCAAACTCTGCAAATACAGAGGAATATTTACAAGTGAGATTAACAGAGTCAAAACACTATCAGGTAGATTTTAAAGGAATGTATTCAGTTATTTTTCTTTAGCCACTTATCCAGTTACGCTGCCATTCTCTAGAGACTCTGATCCCTGGTAAGAGACTAAACCAGACAAAAATGCTGAAGAAATAGCACTAAGATGCACTTAGACAATTGAAAAAAAAATTAGGAAGAAAAGGCCTAGTGCAAAAGGGGATTGTTTCAAAGTTCTAGTATGTAACCTTGCAATCTCATTAAATCTTTGAGTGAGTCAGATTGGAGAAATTCCCAGCCTCCCTCAGAAGACAAGTGCTCTTCTGCACTCTTAAAGCAAACTTCCCACCTTTAACACAGCACCCCAGAGTTTCCATTTCTGAAATGCAGCTGCAGAAAAGTCCACCATCCCCACTCCACAGTATCAGGACCCACCATGAAAATGATACTGAGATTTTAAGAACAAAGGAGGTTTGATTACACATTAAGCTCAATCACACAGTGTGATACCTAAAAGGATAATCACCAAGAAAAGCATCATCTGTAGTCTTAGCAGTAGTTTAATAATACCAGCAAACAGTCTTGTGGTAGATAGTAGCTCCCACCATGTGTAATTACAAAGTTCATGCCTGGATTTGGTGTAGCACAGAAATTGCATCATTCACCATCATCAAGGGAAGAAGTACAGAAGCAACCATCAGAGCACAATTTGATGCAAGCAATAGGGCCTAGGGTAAGTACTTCACAAAATCTATCCTTGGAGATATTCAAAAGCCATGTGGACATCATCCATGGACATGGAAGACCGGTGCTCTTATTAATACCTTTATCAGTAACACACACAGTGGGACCAAGTGCCCTCTCAGCAAGTTTGCAGATGACATGAAGCTGAGTGGTGGCAGCTGACACAACAGAAGGAAGGGATGCCATCCAGAGGGACCTGGACAAACTGGAGAAGTGGGTCCACAAGAACTTCATGAAGTTCAACAAGTCCAAGTGCAAGGTGCTGCATCTGGGGTCAGGGCAATCCCAGATACAAGTACAGATTGTGAGAAGAAGTCATTGAGAACAGCCCTGCCGAGGAGGGTTTGGGGAATGCTGGTGGACAAGAGGTTGGACATGAGCCACCAGTGTGTGCTCATAGCCCAGAAAGCCAAAAGCATCCTGGGCTGCATCAAAAGCAGGTCAAGGGAGGTGATTCTCTGCCTCCACTCTGCCCTCGTGAGACCCCACCTGGAGCACTGCATCCAGTTCTGGGATCCTCAGCAACAAAAGATACTGCCCTGTTAGAGCAGCTCCAGAGGAAGGCTGCAAAGATGATCAGAGGGCTGGAACAATTCTCCTGTGAAAAGAGTCTGAGAGAGATGAGGTTGCCTGGAGAAAAAAAGGCTCTGGGGAGACCTCACTGCAGCCTTCCAGTACCTAAAGAGGACTTAAGGGGAAAAACAACTTTTTTCATAGATTGAGAGTGACAGGACAAGAGGGAACAGTTTCAAACTAGAGGAGGAGAAATTTAGATTAGACATTAGTAGGAAATTCTTTACTGTGAGGGTAATGAGGCACTGGAACAGATTACCCAGATGTGGTGGATGTCCCATACCTAGAAGTATTTGAGCTCAGGTTGGGTGGGGCCTGAACACCATGATCTAGTGGGTGGCATTTCTGTCCATAGCTGGGTGGTTGGAACTGATTGAGCTTTAAGGTCCCTTCCAACCCAAACCACTCTATGGTATGGTCCTGGGGAGCCAGCTCCAAGTGGCCCTGCTTGAGCAGAGGGGTTGAACCAGAGAGCATCCAGGAGTCCCTTCCCAACACAACCACTCTGTGATTAACACAGTGGGTGTACAAAGTCACAGGCTGCTCACCCAGATACTCCAAGGACCTCACCTCTTCAGGAACACAAGGAGTTCTAGCACCTTGCCTCAGGGGAGGTCTGTGGCCAGCCCTTCACCTTGTGAAGTGGATTCACAAATACTTCCCTGCCAACAGAATAAAGTTCCATTTTCTCCCATGCTTTCTAAACTGAGTACGAACAGAGAGACTTTACACTTCCACACATCTCCCCAGTGTATGGGAGTATTATGATGGCAGACAAACAAAGCAGAAGCATTTGCTGCAGTAGAGACTATTTTGATTTCATTTAGGAGTCTGCATGAAAAAGGTTCCTAGATTCTGGCAGAGGAAAGAAGTCTACCGTTTGTATAAAAGGGACAGACTTACATTTTGCTCACAAAATGAATGAGCAAGCAACTTCCTGGGCCTGACACGTGATTCCAGCCACAGAAGTTCTTAGCAAATATGAAAGCCATCCACTTCCCCCTGACCCCCTTTCTCCAGGGGGAAAGTGAATGTATGCCTCTGCAGCACAAAGAGTTCACATTTGTATACAAAGAAAAACTTGAAGTAGGCAAATTAGCTATCAGTGTCAGTATGCTAAAGCTGCCTTATAGCAGAAGCCTCTCCTCCTCTGTATCAATTAAACAGAGCCCAAGGAAACTAGGATCAAGTTAAGTCTTTGAATTCCCTTCTCAGAATCCCCAATTTATTCTTCATCTACTCCAGTGCAGTTTCCCTCATTCTTCCAGCAACTTTCCCTAGTGCTTGCTCTCAGATTCTCCTAGCAAAACTCCTCAGTCCAGAAAAAAGCTGACACAAAAGCTTCCAAACACGTGTCAGTTCATCTAGAGATGTCAGCTGACCCTTGAAAAGCACTGGGAGAGTCACTCCTGTACTCAGGACACGGTAATTTTTAGCACAGTCACACAAGTCACCCCAAAATAGTCAGAGCATAGTAACTTCCACGTGGGCTTTCACAAAGGATGAACATATTACACCAACAAGAGCGACATCTTTTAAAAGGACTGCTAATTTTACCATCAGAAGACAAGAGAGTATAAGAAGTCCATCTTATGAAAACAGCCTTCTCTTGTGGACATAATTGCACTTCAAATTTCCCTAACATAATGAAGGAAACAGCTAGCTGCCTGCATTCTTGTAAGATTCCAACCAATTTTCTAAATGTAGGCAGTGTTCAGATACTTTCACCCATGGCAACTTCGCTGCAGACTTGGTGGGCCTTAACAGAAGCATCATTTTGACTTCTGTTGTTACACATACACCCCGTGTGTCACACTGCTCAGCAGCAGTCCTCACTCGGAACCTTGGCAACCAACCTTCTGTCAAGTTCTTTGGACACCTTGTTTTTTTCCTGCCTAATCCCCTCATTGGACTACCCTGCCCTTCTATAGGCTCACAGCATCAGCTGGCTTAAAACATCTAAATAAGATATCAGAAGTCAAGGTACTTGATACTAGCTTGGAGCCATTTCAAGTAAGCTATCCAAGTGAAGACGATCCCAAGCTCCTAACAAGTTTGTCCTCAAACCCAACTTTAAACTTATTGCAATTTGGACAAGAATTATGCCCTTACAATAAATGCATATTAAAATGTGGAAATTTTTTTTGAAAACTTTGAATGTAGCCCTTACTGCACACACTGTTGCCAAACAGAGGTGGCTACGCTAAAGTTCCCAGGACATCAGTTACTTTTAAGTGGTCTGTCCCAAGAAGCACAAACTTTTCTAATTTCTCAAGTCTTACAGTTCCTTGCAGTCACATCATGTTCTTGAAAACTGCAAAGCTGTAAAAATATGCATTTTCTTTGCCAGAGTTTCCACATACAAGTTATTGGTTGCATGGTTAAGCTGCACTCCTACTGTAGCCTGGCACCTGATTCAACTACCCATGACAAAGATGAGCTTTTTGCCTAATAATGATGGCAACCACCAGGTTGATACTGTTTTCCCTTATCAGGCCTTGACTAAGTAAGTTTAAGATTTAGACTGGTGCTGTCAAACAAGTGTAATTGCATAACACAGAGTATAATTTCTCAAACACAAGCAACTGCAAGCTTCAAGTAAGCTGTGTAGAAATCCTATTAACATTTTTGCTCTTGACTTATCTGAGAGCATAGTGTGAAATCTCTGTGAAACTGTAAAACTCTGCTTTCTCAGCAGTAAAAGTGCACTAGTACAATAAATATGCAGTCGTATATGCCCTAAAATCTCTCAGGTCATAAGAACATGCTCTTGATCTCTCTTCCTCCGGTCAAAGCACACCTTTAGACTAGTAATGGCTTTTGCCACAAACCCTTCAGAGAACCAGCCTATCCATGAGGTACCTAAAAGCAGACGACAGACATTGAGCCAGTTACACAGCTTAGCCAAGCAGATAAGCTCATAAGGAAGAGAAGTACCTACTACTCATCTACATTTCTCTTACTGCAGAGTTTTGGGCAGCACTCCTAAACTTAAGAAAGTAAGACCTAACAAAGGAGTGCTAATGACACACCACCAGACTGCTGGTATAAAACACTTGTGAATCAGTTCATTATTACTGGGTATCTCTCACTTGAAAACCCAGAATAACTTTTGTTCCTCTGCAGCATCAAACATGATACATTACCCAATCCTTTCCAGTCCAGCATTTTACCAGTCACCCTGTAGTAGTACAACTGTGTAGTGCTTCAAGTGTCCCATTCCAGATGGAGTTTGGCTGATGTCTGCCCATACTGCTACACTGCATACCCAGCTGGGCAGCACCAATTCCTGCAGCGCTTCCAAACTGATTAGCAGCAATGGCTGTCTGTCACTAGTTAAGGGACCTTGGTACACAATCTGCCAGGGCTGCAAACTGGACAACCGCTTGAATAGTTGCACTGCTCTTAATCCCATTTAAGGGATAAGAGGGAGAATCCTGCAACTTCTCATGCAACAACCAGTAGCAATTCACTAACAAACCAAATACACTGACTAGCTTTTTTCTCCTAACATAATGGAGATAATGCATCTATCTTTAGAGTATTATGACCTCTGAAGTTGCCATTATATTAAGTACTCCAAGATTTTATCCGATTGATACGTCCTTGACTCACTTTTAATGCTGTTTGAGCTGAGTAAATCCTGTTAAGAGACATTTGCCCCTACTCCAAGTCAGACTAGGACAGTAAATTAAATGAAACTGTTATCCTAAAGAGATACTGCTGTCACATAAATCAAGAGTCATAAAACTCATAAAACTAATCATTCCAACAGCTACAGAAGGCAAAGAAAAGGGTCAAGAAAGTTTGCCCACAAATGATTCCACACAAGGAGATAAAGCTTTCAAG
Source organism: Empidonax traillii (assembly GCF_003031625.1). Lineage (NCBI taxonomy): Eukaryota > Metazoa > Chordata > Aves > Passeriformes > Tyrannidae > Empidonax > Empidonax traillii. The sequence continues at coordinate 464,874 of NW_020955571.1, forward strand.
GATTTCCAGGTCCTAGAAGACTTGAGCATATCCCCCTTCTATCAGATCACACTTCGAACATGAGATGTCACTTTTTGCCTCTGTGTGACCTTATAGGCAACCTATATTTCCTTTTTTACAACCTACACGGGTCCAGATCATACAAATACTGATCTCTCAAGATTTTGAAGCAGTACTCATATATTTGTGCACAATCTAGTTGTGTCCCAGTCCATTCCACACGAAGTTAAGTTTTCCTAAATATCAGCATGCTTGGATAAGCTGATCTCCACGCTCCTCATTTATATTTCACAGCAAAGTAGGACAAGCTAAACCATTCATTTTACTGAAGTATATGAGAGTGGACTGTGATAGGTGAAGACACCGGTTTTTATTCCAAGCAAATTAAAATAAAAAGGGGGGTACTAACAAAAAACTATTTCTGTATATTTACTAACTTCTAGGCGTACCGTGGAGTCTGTAAGGTGAAGGGTCCTGTCTGGACCTAACACCAGGGAATCTTTTGCGGCCGGGAACAGGGAACAAATTATAAATAAAAATACATTTCTCTGTGCCATGTGAATACAGAGAAAAGCCCTCAGTGTGGGGATGATGCAAGACCCCCCCGAGCCCAGGGGAGATAAGTTACAAAAGGTAACACCCACCTCCAAAGCAGGGGAATTACCTTTTAAGGCAAAAAACGGACAATGAATGAATATTCAACAACTGATATCGAGAGGGTACAAAGGCCCGGTTTTCAAGCAGGGTGTGTGTGTCTCTGGCGGGGCGCTGGCCCCCCAGACCACCCAGCGCTGTTTGCTTTATTATCGCTTGCTTAATAAATTTATCAACTTTTAATTGGAACTGAGTTGTCTAAATTCTTAAACTAACTTATAACATGGACTAAACTGGAAATACCTATCTAGATGAACATAAAGTCAGACAGGCATTTTTCCTGATTCTGGTAAAACTGACATGAAACTACATGGAAACTACAGGGGGAGAGAAGTTTGAAGGATGTCTCTTGAAGCAAATTGAACTTCACCTCTAAAAGTAGGTGGAGGAGGAAAGAAGGGAAAGGGGAGGGGTTGTGGGTTTGGTTTTTCTGGGGGTTTTTTGGGGTGTGTTTTTTTGTTGTTGTTGTTTGTTTGTTTGTTTTTTTAGTTTTATGTGGGTTTGGTTTGAGGGCTTTTTGATGGGGTTCATAGTTTAGGAGGGGGGCGGAATTTAACAAAAGCAGGCCTCCACTGATTTTAGTGAGCAGCTGGTCCAGAACTGCACTCCTCTACAAGTTTCCTCCTCCCAGTATTTGACCTGGAAATGAACAAACTCCAAAAATAAACCTTTACACTGCTAAGATAATTCTAAGTTTAGCATCATTCCCTATTGCAAAAACTAATCCACCACACAGCCCATTTCACAACTGTAATTGTCAAACAAAAAAATACATATATTCATAGCCATTCTGAGCACAGGTCATGCTCTAGTCTGAGTTTAATGGATCTGTTCTGTTTAATGGATTAGCCTGGTAGACTTTTAAACTTTATGCTTAAGGATTGCTCTAGCTGATACCCAGAAGGTTATTGTTACATCAGATTTGGCAGATCATAGCTCAGCCACCAGCACAAAAAAACATTCAGAATAATTCAGAGCTTAAACAGCTATTAATAATGTAGTTCATAATTTTTCATTCTAGTAAAAACTGGATCAGGATACTGAAGAGAGGAAAGTCCAAGCACTGCCTTGCATACTGCTGTCAATCCCCAGGTGTGACCTTTACTAAAGACCTGTGATATGGCATTATTAATAAGAAGCCCTCACATCCCTCAGAAATGCTGCTGGCACCACCTTGCAGGAAAGGGAAACAAGACCTCTCCAGTAATGTTACCCTGGAACAGGAAGATTAGAGAAGTTTTTTTCACTTTACTTGACACTTGCTCTATTCTCAGTTTATCAGTTTTCCTTTCCAAAAAGCTTAAGAAGTCTTCTTAGCAAATCTTGACAAGACACAGAGGTCTTCCTTTGCCTTCTGTATCCCTCTTCCCATTCTGTATTTTCACTTTCTCAAAAGATACTTCTTGGATAGGAAACTACTCTTCACTGAGGATGAGATGGAAGTATGTTTCTGTGATTCACGCAGGTGAAGTTTGCTCTTTAATTGTAAATAAGAAACAACCACATTAAAGACTTCACATACCAGTGTGTTAAAAGAGAACTAAAGAGGACTGTAAATTTATTCCAGTAAAGCTCTCCCTTTTGCCATTTATCCCCAAAATGGCACTCTCACCACTGCAGGAAGTACTCAACATGTCTCTCTGCTGATTCCACTGACACTCAAGTTATTTCCCTTCTTATACAATCTCCAAAACTCTTTCATGCCAAAAACTCTGCACAGTGACAGGCATGGAAGCCAATCGAAACAATTCAGCTTCAAAGCATCAACTCCAACAGGTTTCTCCTGCTGCTGTTTAGAAGTATGCAGAAACTAATTCTCCGTGCTCACTGCTGCTCATCAGCCATAGCATTCATGTTCATCTGCAATTCACACAAAGGCAGCAAAGCAGGATGCCCCAAATACCCTTTAAGGGTGGTGTAAGTTTCCCACTTACAGATTTGCTCAGTATCTGTAATTTACCACAGAATGGTTTGGGCTAGAAGTGAGCTTTAAACGTCATCTAATTCCAGTTCCCCCTGCAAGGGACATCTTCAATTACATCAGGTTGTTCAGAGCCTCATCCAATGTTTCCAGTGGACCTTCCAAACGTCCACCGGATGGTCTAAAACCTCCAAAATTTGTTTCCAGGAATCAGGCATCCACCTGGGCAACTTGTTCCAGTGTTTCACCACACTCACTGTAAAAAAATTCTTCTTTATATCTAGTCCGAATATACCCTCCTTTAGCTTAAAACCATTAAGCCTTGACCTATTGCAACAGGCTTTACTAAAACATTGTTTTGCATCTTTAAGTTCCTTTAAAGTACTGAAAGGCCACAGTAATGCCTCCATGGAGCCTTCTCTTGTCCAGGTTGAACAACCCCAACTTTCTCAGCCTTTCCTTGTAGGAGAGGTGCTCCATCCCTCTAATCATCTTTGTGGCCTCCTCCAGACCCAATGCGACAAGCCGAATTGCCCAGCCCGGGGTTGCCCTGACCCAGAGCAATTACAGGAACTGTACATTTAACACTGTGAACAACATGCAGCTCAGAAGCTGGTGTTTTAAGCAACACACCCAACAGGCGCATTGGGCAGAAGGTTCACTTACCATTACAGACATGCTCCAGGAGCACCAGCCACCTTTCCTGCATGACTGGTGGACTGTTTAAAACCAAGTCCTCAAAACCATGACTGAACAAGTACTCCCAAACATACACCAGCAAAACCATGAAACTTCTTCTTCTTTACAGAAGTGCTCTGTATTGTCCGACCAACCGGACCAGCGGGCAGCAAGTGCAGCACTGCACACAGCGGCCAAGTCCTCAACACATGCGAGTGTGCCCTAGAGAGCTTCTGGGTTTTTCCTCCCTTGATAGGAAACACAATCTAACAAGTTTATATTGAACAGCAGCGCTGGTTGCTGGAACTGAGTAAGTAAGAATGCACTTGGAGTGATTTCTTTGGAAAAAAAAATCAACTGTTAGAGACAATGCAGTCCTAAACCACATTCTACCCCCCACAATAATCAGGGATTCCTCCAGAAAAGCAGTAACATAGTTGACCAAGTATTTAAAGATTAGCATGAAGGGCAGGAAAGCAAGATTTGTTTGCATCTAAAAATCAAGCTCTTATTCATAAAGCCATTCAGACACTGCACTTTACTTTTCCAAAGAAGTGTACTACTACCTGCTTAGTGCCCACACTACTTCTGCTACACTGAGTAATGTGCTAACAAGATCAATATACAAAACTCTAGTAGCAATTCAGAAAATACAGACAGGTTACTCTGCTGTACCTCAGCATTTGCTAGAAGTGCATTAAGAAATGCAAAGGTATTTCAGGTAAGGCTATCATTTAAGAGTGATTGCTATAAACAGTTATTTAAACGGTAGCAGTGACGGTTTATTCCTTCATCAGTCTTCAGATGAGAAGATTTAAAGGGGGTGCCTAGAACACATCTCTACTGCAGTTAAGCACTGTTTTACTGGAGAAAATAGAAGTAAAGCTTCAAAGTATTCCACTCCTTCCAAATTACTGCATTTAAATCATATAACAGTAGCAGCCAGCTAGAAGCCGCAGTAGAGTTTTTAGCAGTTAAGCTACATAAATGACAACTTCTGTAATGCACAGGATCCCATACACACATCCTTAACCTAGGTTCGGGATGTGTGTCCCCAGCCCAAGTTTGGGGCTGAGGTCCTCATATACCCTGGAGCAGGAGTTGGTAGGGAAAGATAGTGCACAGGAGTCAGTGTAGACAGTCAGACTAGAGAAAGATAGTGTACAGCCAACCATGGCCTGAGACCTGGGAGAAGTAAAGAGATGAACCTACATTGTGCTCAGTCTCGCTTAGTAAGAAGATCAGGGATGCTTGACAAGAAGCAGCAAAACCCCAGACAATGGCAAGCTGGGGTCACGGCCTTCAGATGTACAGACAATTCTCTTTGGGATCCTCTGCGGGAACTTCTGCTCCCTGCTCCTTCAAGTGTCTCCAGAGCTGGTGATGGACCACGTGGCAATGCTCTGAATACAGCAGGTGGACTCATCCCTTGCTCAAGGATCCACACACCACCTACTTGAGATACCAGAGCTGCACAGCACCTGAAGAGTCTGCCCAGGCCGCAGACACAAAGGGTTGTCACAGAGCTCAAGAGGTAAAACAAATACCTGCCAGGCAGGCACCAGAGCAGTCTTGAGAGAAGAGAAAGACAAGAAGTCATTTCAGGTCTATCCTCTTACTCAAGAACAAACTCCCTGCCAAAAAAAAAGTTTTGGAGGACAACACTGCAAGTGGCTTGTCAAGGAGATGAAACACACAGAATGAATGGTGCTTTTCAGAGCTCATGGCTCCAAGCTAAGCACGTTGCATTAAAAGGGCTCGTTTTCCTTCGGCCAAGACAGTGACATCTGGCCACAGGAAAGTCAATATTTAAATCAGGCTCCATCCCCACCCCATGCCTAGCTAGGCTGCCTGAATGCATGTGAGTTGCTCAGAAAGCCTCTTCAGGGACTGCCTAGCACAGATGTGAGTGGTGCTATGGAAACAGCATGCAACAGTCTGTGATCTGCTCAAGCAGACTGAGGCCTCTCTGTGTTCAAGCATAAATCCAACCTCTGTCAACAGTAATCACAGTGCACTGAAGAGTCAGCAGGTTAAAACCAGCGATTAATCTGGGGGCTTCTGCTCTGTCTTCAGCCTGCTTCCCAAGACTCCTCCAATGTAGGCAAAACACTTCTAAGCTGTGCTAAAGGGATTCCTCTTCTACAGCGACTAGAGAGCAAGGCACACTTCAGCCAGTGTGGGCTGTGCCCATTTCATATGCCTGACCTTTCTTTTGAGTTCGAAGTAAAGGTTCCTGTTTACAGGACAGCTTCTTTAAAGGCACTTATAGACAAGTCCTCGTACAGCTCCATTCCTGGAGCCTGTGTGATGAAAAGCAGGGGGACATATCAAGACCTTGACCTACTCTGCAGAGACTACTGGGTACCAGAAGATGGGAGTTCAGTGAAATGGCCTTCTTCAACGGCTGCCCTTCCCATCAGCACCTGCAGATGTCCATTATTATCAATGTATTTCCAGGGACTGGACTGCTGTAGAGCACTGCATAGATGCCTCAAGTGGAAGCATCAGGGGGGCTTCTTCTGAATTCTGCTACCCTGATCAAGTTAATCAAGACTCTAATATCCCAATGAGATACACATTTAGGTTGAGAACAAACAAAGAGAGATTAGTAGGATCACTTATTGTTTATCTTGGGACTCCTCCTAGTAGTTTAATTAAAGGACTTTAGAAAAAAGTAAACAAAGCAAAACAGACATGAGCAACATTCCCAATGCTCACAACTGAAACATGCAGTTTGGCCAGGCTAAAAAGCAGTTAAGAATCATTACTTGCAAAGCTTTGTTTTCAAACTTTTTGAGAGTTTTCTCATGAATCAAGATCACTGCCAATCATAGGACAGGAGAAGCCCAGGTTGCCTCCCTTGGCACGTCTTTTCATGTGCAATCCTGGGTTTAGGGGGCTCTGATGAAACTCCACTTCCCTCTAGCTGCTGAAGAAGGGAAAGCAAAACAGGAGAAATACCTGCTGTTCTGCCTCTTGCTAGCCACATCCACCGCCCCTAGCAAGCTGCAGGTGCTCACAAGCCTCTTTGTTACTCCACAGTATGACATTGCCACTGCTAGTGACAGGACATAAGCTTCGAACTGAGTAAGGCCTCAGGACTAGAGTCCTGTCAGGCTTGCACTGTCTCAACCCTTCTTAATTTGCCTGCAGCTTTTTCTTACTTAGTGTATGCCAGAGAGCAGAGACAGGGGGTGTGAGAGTAAAGGCATGGCACAAATAAGGGGACACGGAGTTGACAGCTGAGATTCCACAGCTTTAAGAAAGTCATCACTTGCCAATGGAGATCTGTAATTGGACGAAACTATTTTAGGGGTAAAAAAGAGAACAAAGAAATAGTATCTAACATATCTAAAATGCATTTTATATAATAGATTTGAATGTAACATGGAGCTTGTAGAGCAATGGAAGAAATAGCAAATGTGTAAAAAGTAAACATAACAGAAGGGCCTCAGTGAATCCTACAGTGAGGAAGAAACCACCACTATCCTAGTCCTCCCAGCAAAGGATTCACAAGTTGACAACTTTCTGTAATATCCCTGCCACCACCAAAATGACACTACCAACCTCAGAAGTAAGGGAAGGATGAGAATAACACCAAGAAAACGTGTAAAAACTAAATGCATATGTTACCTTTATTATTACTAAAACTTCATCTGTATAGTCTTTTTCTGTAGTAGGATCTAAAGTAACTATAATTCTTGAATTAGATTGTTAAAATTTCAGTTACACTAACAATAAATTATTGGCTTTCTTTCTATACACACACTAACAAAGCATGCTTCCTCTTTGCCTATGAAGTTTTTAAGCACAGCAGGCATTTGTTGTGCTGCTGGGAGGCTACAGGAGAGGGGCAGTTCAGAAGTCTGTCACTTCAAACCACATGTGGCACACCATGTTCCTACAGACCTCCGTTCTGCGGAAAATGGAACATTCCAGGATTAGCCAAGGCAGCGATTGCTGGGCCACTCCTGTCAGTCAGCATTCAAGGACACGTATTGCTCTGCTCTCATACTCTGGAACAGAGAAGTCAGCTTGCAAAACAGGAAAGCTGCCTCTTTCAGTGACAACATTCACACCACAATAATAGTGCTGGTTTCTCTCTAGATAGCATCATCCATCCACCCCTTTCTGCTCGGGGGCAGAGGAGAAGGAGGAAGACAAGCAAAAGGAAATAATAGGAGTGACACTGAACCCTCAGGAGAGATCCAGATTAGAACTGTTTCGGGTAGCTGGTCTGTTACTACAGCCCTTTCAAAACAGAGGGGTTGCAGTAGAAAGCCTGTTCTACAATACAAGGTTTTTGAGTGAAGGTTCTTAATCGCTCTGGCTAAGACACACTCAAATATGAGGAATTTTGAAGACACTCACTACCTTTGAAAGAAAGCTGTCCCTCTGGAGTCTTAAACTGAAGCTGACACAGAGTGACAGCGGTAGCTGAAAAAGAAAATTTCAATTTAGTGTTTAATCTCACTTAATGTTTTCAGTCACCCTTCACTTGGCATTTTTCAGCTTACTCACTGCAGGATATTAGAAGAACAAGAGTAAATACCTCCCTTCCTCCAAAAGCTTAGAGCAAATCTCAAATCAGAAGTGCCCATATTACAAAGATTCCAGGGGAATCAGTGGGGTCTGATCAGCAGAGGAAACAGGGGGGTCATCATCATCCTACCTGAAGGCAAGCTTCTCTTAAAAGCATGAAAAACCCTACACTCAGATGTCTGCTACATAGGGCTCAGCAACAAACACTGTTGCTTTTTCCTATTAAATAAGAAGGGAGGAGTTTGGGTTCTTTTCTTTCGAAAGCTGGTCAAGACAACATTGGTTTCCAAGATAACTCTCTGCTGCTGCCACAGAAACACGACTTTTTGAAGAGATACAACAAATATCCACCCTTACCTACAGCAACGTCCAGCACCCTCAGGAACGAGCAATCCACAAATAGCTCACTGATTTTACATGGCAAATCTAGTCCCTTGACTCCCCACAAGACTTCTCCCTCATGACTGCGGGGATCCTAGCCAATAAAAATTGTCAGGACCCCTTCCTATGAAGGAAGGAGGACAAAATCTACCCAGCACCCTAGCCTTTACAACATTCAGGGCAGCCAAAGCAACTTTTGGGGTGTCCTCACCCAACAGGGTCAGTGCATAGCAGAAAGCATCAAAAGATCCAATGCTCATTTCCCTCATCACTCGGCTCCTCCCAGGACTACAGGGACATCTGGCTCACAAAGCAGAAGCTGTTAGTCAAAGCCTGCTGTATTTAGCAGCTGTAGAAGACAAGGAGAAAAAGAAGACAAGACAGACAGGAGCATGAAAATGAATACGAATAACATTCCCAAGGCACAGTAGTGTGCAGCATGTGGTTATTGACGAGCCCTGCAGATGGAAGGCTCTGCAGCCTCCAGGCACAGCTGATAGCAGCTCAACAGCACTTGTGCCCAGGCCAGGAGAGGTGTTAACATATGGCAGCCAACTTCAGCCATGAAAACCAGCTGTTCCCACTTTACCCAAAAGCACCCAGATCAAGCAGAGCACAGCACTTGCCCAGCCTGTGCTAATGCATTTTTAAGCCAAAGCCAAGGGTGCAGCACTTCATTTTAGGCCAGCAAAGTCAGTCTGAGCCTACAAGGCCTCCCATCTTTTCAGTGGGCATTTGCAGTGGGGAAAAGGGGGAACCCATGGGCTGCTTCAAAGTGTAGAAAACTGGAACAAACAGGACTTGCATCAGTTTCACGTCATAGTAATTTTAAAACCCTTCAGCGGTTACAGCTTGGCCTCACTGGAGGATCAAAGGACGCAGATCCTTAGCTAAGCTTTCCTTACACTAAGAGGTGTGAGAGCAGACCTTACTCTGGCTGAGTGAAGGACTGTCTTGACTGCATGTCAGGGCTGGCTGTATGGAACTGGGACAGAAGATCCACATATACCACAACACAGATTCTTTCCATAGCTGCAGCACTGAGCTGGCCCCCTCCTCCATATCCTACTGAAGTGAGTGCAAGTGCGAATGAAGAGTTCAAGTTACCCTTCAGTGCTCAAGCGTTGGAGAAGGCAGGAACAGCTGACACTGCTCCAGCCTCCAGCTGCCCACCCACCACAGTTGTGAATCAGCTGCCCCAGAGTCCCTCCAACACAGGGCACCGACCCCCTGCATTTCAGTACCTTGTTCAGGCACTGGCTGAGAGGGGAGGGCAACAACACTATTGAAAAGCTCACATAACGCCACTCCATCAAGTCAGGGCCCTTACTCTGAGCCAGAACAAGGAGATTTCCCCCACCAACAGTTTTTCATGCAAGAGAAAGGAAAACTTGCTGCTGTTCAAGGGACCTGCTCATGTAACTCTTCTGGTATTTTTTTCCTGTTTTCCATCTTCAAGTCATTGCAATAGATGCTCAGATCAGTGAAATCATTCTTCCTTTGCAGTTCCAACAATAGCTGTCCACTCATATTTACTTACAAGTGTTTGATTTCACAACTGCACATTAAGGAGGGGAAAAAAAAAATCATACCTACAGTACTGAAAGTATCTAATGATAAGAAAACTAATAAAGTAATAGGAAAAGGTGCAGCTTTGTCCATTAGAACAATGGGGGGAAATTCTGTCCTACTGCCAGCAACAAGTTCTTTCTGCACAAAAAATAACATTCCAGTGCATTCTGTCAGCCTGAGAACCTTAAGTCAAGACTCTAGGAAAAGAAAGGCTTACATAGTCACTCAAGAAATCACATGTAGCGTTTTGGGACTCCTTCTAAGTACCACAAAGCCTGAAGATTTTGAAAGATACCAGGTTACATAAGTGAAGAGCTGCTGAAGCTTAAGAGGAACCCCTGAATACAAAATAAGAGATGGAACATTACTAGGTAACTGTGCTGTGCTGCTTCTCTTCGTGGCACTGCTCAGGCCCCTTCTAATTCTGTTGTAGGGGCACCTTCCTCCTCATTTTTCCAATGGTGAACAGTACCAGCACTAACAGGAACAGCAGCAAATCACAGAGAGACTCTTTTTGCAAGCAAAATCAGGTACTGTTGTGGTTTGATTTTTTTTTCCTTTGGGGGGGAAGGCGATGCACAGTGGGGCAGAGAGTAAGGCAGAATCTTTGTGAAAACACAACTGCAATTATTAGTCCATTCAGCAACTAAGTCCATGCAGTGGATCAGATTTTTGTTCATGGCAAGTTAATGAAAAGCAACAGAACAAGAGACTCCTCATCTCAGCATAATATTATATCCATTTGGCTTGAGCTGACACTACTGCTTTGCTGTTTGTAATCACAGAACAAGAGGCCCTGGGCTCTTTCAGTCCTCTTTCCAGAGCGGATGGAGTGCACCGAGCATCATGTGCAGACACTCAGCCAGTCCAAACATCCCTTAGCTGAAAACAAAGGCACTTAAAGAGAAAAGTTGCTGGACGGTTCTGACGCTGCTGATGGCAGGCTGGTAACACCTGTTTAAGGACTGCTGCCAAACCTGACTGCTCAAGAGAGAAGAAAGATTTAAACACATTCTACACAAGGCCTTGTACAGTTGCAGTCTTAACATAGATTAACACAGATTTTCTTCCCACCTCCTAACTTTCACTAGCTGAGAAAGCTGTTATCATAACAACAGAGTGACTCGCACTTTTAAACAAATTAATTTCTGGTTACAGGAGGCCCCAGAGACAGGACCTGGCAGCCTGGACTTTAACCATGAACGTGGCTTAAGTGAGTCATCAAGCACAATTTCCAATACAAGCACTCCAGTTTGCCAGGGAAAGTGGTCTTTGAAGGCTAACTGGCAGGGTACTAGAAGCCATTAACTAACAGGCACCAGTGCGTTGGCTATTCTAGATTTTCCCACTGTACCTGCAGGTCTTCACCTCACCGTGAAGAGAAAACACCATAATCACTCCAAAAAGAAGGCAGAGGAAGAAGCTGTTGCACCACTTTTGCTTCACAGCAGTCAGTTACATCACACTAGGTACACTATCCTGACAAACATCCTGAGGTGCAGTACCCTTTGTGCAAAGCAGTATTTATAACAGAAGTTAGTTCAATAGCAAAACAAGACCCTAGAAAGTATCAGCACTGTCACCAAAGCTTTTTGAAAGATCTTTCCCATCGGGAGTCATTCAAGACCCTGCAGCTGAGGCGACATTTCTCTTTTAACTGAATGGGCTCAATTGCAAAGAAAGAACTTTTGGGCAAATACTGAAGCAGTTTTAAGTCTCCTGCAGTTGGAATTAAAATTCTGATCAAACTGACAATTGTGCTATTTTCCGGCTGAACAATTCTGTTTGTTAGTCCCCAAGAACAGGCTTTGGGGATTGTTTTCTTTTCTTTTTTTAATTTATATATATTGAAGATAGACAAAGGACTTCAAAATGGTTGAAGGAACCTCCCCAAGGAGGTTCAACCCCTCCCCAAATTATCTTCAGCTTGGGCAAAGATAACTTGCCCTTTTCTCTATGTACAGAGAAACTCAGAAGTCACTGCTAATTGTACAACTCTACTACTCAAGCCTCGAAACACTTAACCGAAAGCAAATCAAGGCTGGTGCCTGACTCAGCTCACCTGGCAGAGCAGAGAACTCGATTGCACAGAGTCAGGGGTTACATTTCCAGCACCTCGTGTGTCTCCAACACCGCAGCCACCACAAGTGAACGCTTCCTGCCATCCTGAGCACTCTGAACAGGAAAACCCTGAATGAAATCAGCCCAAGGGCTCAGACACTGAGCTGGGCCAAGCAGCCCTGACAGCTTACTGCAGGTAGCTTAGCGACCCCAGCCTGCCTTACTTTTTCTGGTGGAAAGCAGCTGGCACGTACTTCAGTAACACACTATATAAAAGGTTCCAGCTGATCCATGGAAGAGTAGGATAAATGTAAATACCTCTGTGAAAGAAGCTTTTATGGCAAGAGATCCTGTTTGCCCACATTCAGGTCAGCTTTCATCAAGGCACCAACTACTCTCTTGGGTAAGCTGTCCCAAGGGTTTTTGTTTTAAATAAACTATTAAGTTTTAGGAAGAGTATTTCAGCCACGGCAGCTAGGACAACAGTCTTCCCAGGCAAAATGCACACCAGTGAAGCACCATCACCCTCCTCAACACACAGAGCCGCAGAGGCGCCAGACCTGCTACCTCTCAGGGGTCGAGGGGCAGCAGCCTAAACGGAGCTGCCAGCTGCAGAGCAACCCTGGGATGGAGAGAATTAAGTGGGAGCACACCCTGTGAACAGCGCTGGTCAATCAAAAGTTGCACACTCGTAAAACGGAAGGGCTCTACTTTTACTCGAGGGCGAAAGCAGAAACTTTGCCCAGGCCCCCAAAGCCCTCGGGAAGGCCGGGATGCGCTGCCCGTGCATCCCGCGGCCCGGGGGTGACGGGGGGCCCGGCAGCCGCCCCGTGCTCCGCGCCCGCCCCTCCTGGTTCCGCATTTCCCGAGCCGACGGTCGGCGCAGCCCTGCCCAGGCCGGGGAGCGCCCCTTCCGCACCGCCCCGGGCTCCAGAGCCGGCTGGGCTGGGCTGGGCTGGCCAGGTCCGGGCCGAGCAGCGAAGCGCTGCGAGAGCCCCCGCCGTCCGCGCCGTCCGCAGGGCCAGGCACCGCCACCCACCCCTCGCCCCCCGCCCTACCTTGGTCTCTCGGGGGCTCCATGGCAGCCCCACGCCCGCCCGGCGCCCCTGCCGGCTCCGCGCCCGCCGCCTCCCCGCCGGCGCCTGGCTGGCAGCGGAGGCGCCGCCCGTGCCCGGGGCGGGACCGCGGCCCGTCACTCAGAGCCGCGACCCGCCCAGGTGAGCGAGCCCCGCCCCGCACAGGTGAGCCCCGGAGCCCTCCCCCGATCGGCACCTCGCCGACTGTATTCCTGGCTCCAGGGCAGCGCCTGGCTCTGCAGTGCCCTTGCACCTCGGCGCTGGACGCTGGCAGCTGGTGCTGCCATGTGCCCTGGCTGACACCGCCTGGCACCGACAGCGTGAGAAGAGGCAAGAACAACCTGCTGCTCGCAGCTGATGCGATGGGCAAGAAGAGGCTACCACCAAAGAGATCCAGTTAACACCGTCACAGAATCAGGCTGGAAATCTCTAGGATCAATGAGTCCAACCTACAAAAGAACACCACCATGTCAACTGGTGGCACCAAGTGCTACATACAGTCTTTCCTTAAACATCTCTAGGGATGGTGGTGACTCCATCACCTCCCTGGGCAGCCCATTCTAATATCTAATCACCTTTTCCAGGAAGAAATTTATCCTGATGTCCAACCTAACCCTCCCCTGGCACAACTTAAGACTATGTCCTTTTGTCCTACTGCCAGTTGCCTGGGAGAAGAGACCACCCCCACCTGTCTGCAACATCCTTCTAGGGGGTTGTACAGAGCAATAACGTCACCCCTGACACTTTTCTTTTCCAGGCTAAACAACCCCAGCTGCCTCAGCTGCTCCTCATAAGACTTGTATTCCAGACCCTTCACCAGCTTCATTGCCTTTCTCTGAACACACTCCAGCACCTTTGTGCTGCTGTGGAATCTCCCCACTCTTTGTTATGCTATCAAAATATATTGTGCCCACACAAATAGCACTGCATCGTGGAAATTAAAATGTGATTTTATTTTTGTGTTGGAGATTCTCCCACGAGACTCACTAGCACTTACACCAGGCAGGACAATGTGTTGTGGCTGTGCTAAAAAGACTTCAACAGCCGAAAAGAAAATCAGCAACTGTCCTACCTGCAATCTGAGCTCTTTCTGTTAAAATATCATTAAGTGCAGAGAAGTTTTTATTATGCACACTGCTCAGCAGGCTGCCTTACCAAGAATATTAAGATACCAAGTAGATCCTTTACTTCACCCTTTTCAAATTCCTGGACTTGACATGTATGGATTTGATTGTTCAAAAAGACCGATGTTTGTGCAGAACAAGCAGCAAGGCCTCCGCGGCGGGGCTGTGTGAATGGCCAAATTGTCAGCAGCATTCAGCATGCAGGGTCACATGCTAAAGCAGAGCACAATAGAGAGTCAGGAGGTGCCAACTCAGGATGTCCTTGCTTTGGATAAAAAAAACAGCAGCAGCAAATCCAGGTATTTTTCAATCTACAAGGCAGCTGAGGAATGTGAGCTTTTGCTAGGGTAAAGGAAAGCTTGTTTATATTCTAGGATCTGTGTAGCTGCAGCAGGAGGTTGTTACAGTGGTGCCATAAAAATAGGATGTCAATCAGAATATATCCCTGCACGTTTATACTTTTTTTCATCTCATAGCACAAAAATTAATTTTTGCAAATATATGATTCTCAATACAGACTCAACCCACATATCTCAGTGATGTTTTATGACTGTTTAAAAAATAAATTCAAATAGTTTTTGAGGAGGTACATTTGCTTTTTTTAAGAAAGAAATAGTAATATTTTTTTTTCCTCACAGTACTCCACTTGAAGTCCCAAGCTTTCCCACTGAGCAGCTCATACATTATCTATAATCACAGTGGAAGAATATCAATAGCACTAAAATTTGCCCCCCCCCACCCCCCGCCGCCCCTGCAGCTATTTTACACTACCAGCAGCCCTGACAGTGCTGAAATGCCTGTCAAGAACCAACCTGCGTAGGAGTGAAGCTGTCAGCATCTCCCTGCCTCATTTAGGGACAGGGATATTTCACCAGCATACCTGAAAAAGCAAGAGCTAATGATTGGGAAAGGACTACTACCTAGAGAGCTGATTTAGTACCCTCTGCTAGTATATGCTAGAATGCTGGACATTCCCACCATCCCACCTGAGCCTGAGAGGAGTGAACCACTTCTGATTCACTCACCACCCACTCAGCTGAGGAATGCCCTGTCCAATGCAAGTGTAGCCTTAAGGTACACAGTCTTGCTCCCATTCTGCTGAATTCAGTGTCTAAGCTTAAAAATACCCCCTTCCCGTCCCCCTAGGATACTCTGCTGTTCGATTTCCTTCGTAACTGTGGCCCAATGGGGCTCCTTGTGGGATTGGATCCTAACCAGGTCACCAGCTGCCCTGCCCAGAAAGATTTTAGATGCAAGAGAGACACTCAAAACCCACCGTTTCCAAAGACAATGATGCTTTGCCTTTTTACACATAGCCCTGGCTGTGGATGCCTTTCTACCTCTTTAAATGCCTGAGCATCTCCAAGTCCAAGGCTATTTTTGTTACCAGTTCTGAATTGGTTAAATGCTTTAGAAGAGGAACACCCTGCAGTTCTACACATTTGGGTGTCAATACATTTATGTATTTATGATTCTATGATTCTATACATTTAGGGCAGGACTGTTGGAGATGCCTCCAAAAGAACCCAGTGGTCTTTAGCTCAATAGTCCACCACAGAGAAGGCTCCATGAGCATTGCACAGTGGTCAGCTATTTGTCCCGGGCCAGACCCTTAAATCCTTACAAAAACTACACAAAGGAGCAGGCTTCATGACACCTGCCTACACAAGGCTGGTTTCATGTAACCCGACTGGGTGCATGTAAAAGGCTGTTAGCTGGGAGTTCGTGCCTCCCGTCTGTAGCAGCTTTTGACACCTACTCTGTACAGCTGCTAGCTGTGGGGATAAATATACTTGCAGGGCGAGGTAAAAATAAACTAAAACAACAACAACAACAAAAGATTTCCAATCCCATGTAAAATCTGCTGCAGAGGCACTAGGGGGAGAGCTAGAGCACCTTATGGGTTTGGATTTTTCCCATCTCCCGGTTATTTCATCATTTCCACATGACTGAAGTGCACCTATGCGCTTATTTTAATTAAGACCCCAAAACTCATAACAAGGCTTATTTTGCATGAGGTACAAGAAATTGGACATAGATGTGCACACAGATGAGTGATTGCTGTAAACACATATCTTAGGAATACCTTGTATTTCTCCTCTTTTTGCCTTTTCACCCCTGCTACTTTCACTTGTGAGCAGAAGAAATGTTTCTAACTTCTCATTGCCTGCTTACCTTTGTACCACAACTTCCTTTGCTCAATTAGAGCTCTGGGAATGATCTAATAAAGTGCTCTCAAGCCTTCAAGCTGTTTCCAGTTATGACATAAATATATCGATTGGGGAGCACAGTCCTTTCTTTTTCACAAGTCACTATCTGCAGCAAGCACCTTTATTGCAGTAGCAAATACACTGTAGATAAAACTTTAGCTAAACTAAATCTGTTAATAACTGCTGCTAATTAGTTAGTCACAATTATTTTATTTCAGAAAATAGACTAAATGGAACATTTTCACCTTCTAAAATTGATACTGGGAACAAAATGAGGTCATGTCTTCAGTAATTCAATACTAAATTATTTTTAAGGCTGCAGTGCTGTACAGTTACTGCATGGTAATTAAGAATCAGAGGATCTAGGTTCAAATTGCAGTTAATTTTCAGTATACTCTTGTGACGTGATTACATATTACCAGGTCCACTTTATTACTGGTAAACCAAACCACAAATATTATTTATAATTTGTTAGAAGCAGAAAAAAAAAAAAAAGTGGATCTGGGGCTAGAAGAACTATGTAGGAGTACAATTAAAAGGCTACAAGGGAGAAAAAAAGCAATGACCCAATTAACTAGAAGTGCTGCAAATTGTTCATGTATTTTACATGCAGAAGAAGATTAATGCAAAAGCCTGCTAGCCTGCATAACATGAGCAGTAGAACTCCAGCCTTTTAAGTTCCCTTAGTAGACATTTTTTCCTTTCCCATTTTACAAACAAAAAGTCAAGGCTCATAGGTCCTCGATAATGCAGCATCTAGTTTCTTGAGGAGAGAGTTCTTCTGTGTTTCAAGCTTCTCAGCATATAGCTGTTTTCATTAATATGGCATTTCGTTGAAAAGTGAAATTCACATTTCACTAAAGTGAAAATAGGAGCAACAAATTAGTGCATAAACACTGAAATTAAAGTTTCATTCATCTCATTAATATTTTACCAGTAACAGTGGCTACTCCCTGCTGCCATTAGTCAGTCAGTAGGCAGTTCCATCACCATCTTACTTAGAAATATTTCCAGCACATGAGATGCAGAAATCAGATAACTCAGATAAGTTAGTCTTTCTTCCTGGCTGTTGTGTAGCCAAATACACTCATGTCTTAACCTAATTTCTACCTGATCTTACACAGCTCGCTTTGAAACTCCTTGCAAAAATCCTCCCTTGACATTTATCTAAAAAAGAGAAGCAGACCATACTTTCAATTTCAGCCACAACAAAACAGATAAAGCAGGTCTCCTCCCTTCTTTTTCCACCATATATCTATTTGTTTAGAAGCAGAGTTTATCTGCTTTCTCAGTGAACCTAAACCTCCACCAGAACTCAAAAATGGGGCAGCCACTTCCCTGCTCATCTGCATCAATAAGGCACAGATGTGCTTCTACAAAGTCAGACACCTGCCATCCCCAGCCTGAGTGGGTTTTGATTTTAATTTTTTTTCTTCAAGAAGAAAGCAGCCATACCTGTTTCATTTGCAAAAGCCTATATGCTTTCTGTCTGAATTATGCATTGGTGCATGTACTAAATGCAAGCATGAGGGTATTCTTATTTGCCCATGCATTCACTGAGGTTTGTGCATGTAAGCTGCAATAAAGCAACAATGCTGGCTGATGACAAACAGTGCATGTGAAGTTACCTGACCCGTAACCTAAAGGAGAACTTACACCTCTTAAAGTAGTGCCCTACCTTCCTACAGCACTAGCTGGGCCACACATAGATATTAACAACTTCATTCTAAATCTGCATCTCTCAGCTCTTTCTTGCAGCTCAGGATGTGCTCAGTTTGAGAGCTCCAGTCTCAGTCCTCACTGCAGCAGCAGCAGGTCTCCAGACCAATCAACAAATGTGAACTGAGTGAATAGATGTGAAACTTCCGTGCCTAAAATATTTCCCCTACTCTCCCAAAACTGTATTTTTCATTACACATTTCTCATTTCCATTACTTCACTAAATAAATAGTCTGAGTTTCTGGTATGAGTAACACTAATAGCTAGACTTAGTTTCAGTACGCATTCTGATACCTCCATGGTAGCAGAGGCTGACAAGTGTTCTAGTGTGCAAGGTGGCTTTCATTTTTTGTTTTGGGGGAAGGTCATTGCAGGCATGTTGATGTACAACACTGCAGGGCAGGACTCCAAATGCAACCCAGAACTTTGGTCACAGCCTTGCCCTTTTTAATCTCTCCGAGGTAGTTACATTGGGCTCCTGGCTCCAAGCAGTGACATGGTACATTTAATGCCACTCACTGTGCACTTCAGTAAGGGGCCGCTACCAAGGGCAAGCTCCTAATCCATTCTGTAAAGCCCTGGGAGAGTGCAAAAAGTTTCAGAAAACAGTTGTTTGCCTGTTCTTCCTTCATCTGCTGAAAGGATTTCTCTTTCACTCAAACAGAAGTCAAAGCATGACAGGCCCCTACACACAGAGAGATCTTGAGGTTCTGTGATTCAAGAGTGTGAAAAAGTGTGTAAGTTCAAAAGCTGTAAGGCAGCAAGTCCAACAATTCACAGGTCCATGAAAATTCATCATTTAATTAAGATTTTCACAGTAGCTCTATGAGCAGTATTTTGATGTGCTGTGAAGGAAAGAGGCATGTGGAGAGTGTACTTGCTCAGCTGGAGCCAGACTGTGCTTACCTGGGTGAAGAACGAATATTTGTTGCTGTTTTCTCTGAACATTTAACTTTTTCTTATTTCTCATGTGATCATAGTGCATAATGGTGTCTCCGGTGTGCCTTCCACCTAATGTATTATCTACTGCTGTCAATTTAAACCAGCCTAGAACAAAGCCCATAATTTCTTCTGCAGCTCTTACATGGTTTATCCTCAGGGTTTATGAAGTAAATCAGTATGTGGCTCTGCACCTCCAGCCAATTTCAGCATTAAGAGAAAATAGATAGTACAGATAATTCTCTCCTTCTGTGTACCAAGTTACAGTGAGAATCAACTCACTGGTGTGAAGTTTTCTGTTTTCTGCTATCAAAACAGAAAATGAGAGGGGAATAGAGCTACCCATATAGCATGCATCTCGGAGAAACTAAAGACATGCTGCACTTTTTTTTTTTCCTTATCAAACAGAGCAGTAATAAAGAGGCTTATTTAATTGGGAAAAGACAATTAACATTTGAAGAGGTATCCTGTTGCTTTGAGGAAGCTTGATTTTGTGCAGTGTATTTCTTTCAAACTAGAATCTCTAAGTGCCTTGCAGTATTAAATACATCAGCTGAAGACCTAAATAATAAATAAGGCCAGGGGAAGACAGACCTTTTAGAAAAGCTTCCTCAGTCTCTAAGTGGTCATTTCTTCCATTTTTAAAGAGGATGTACACTCCTCCCCCTCCCCCCGCCCTCCACCCCCCTCCAAAAAAACCTCTCTCAAATTGGCTGATGATAAATATTACACCTATTTACACACTCCATCTTTCTGCACATAAATGCACACAATAAGAGGAGGTATGGATGTTTAGGAAGTCAGTTTAGACATGGATGATTTCCTTGGCTTTTACTTGCCTTAACTGTGTGACTCTTCCAGTGACCCGTTTCTGTGGCAACTGCCACCTCACTAAAATTATGCTGTCTCACTGTCATCAGACAATGTTCAGAAGGTACACACATTTAACAAAGACGGGGAAAACCTTCTGTGTGATGTTTGTGGGCTTTCCTCAGAGCACCTCCACCTTCAGAGAATCTACAGGCGCTGTGTTTTTACACGCATTGGATTTCAGCAGCCTGCTCTGCTGACAATGACTTCCCTTCTTGTTTAATCATGCATTGCTTGCAGACTTCCAGCCTCCAAACTCTATGGTGGTTTAGACTGGATATTAAGAAAAATTTCTTCACTGAAAGGGCTATTAAGCACTGGAACAGACTTCCCACGGAAGTGGTTGATTCACTATCCTGGAAGGTATTTTAGAAACGTATCAGGCACAGCACTCAGGGACATGGTTTAGTGGTGAAATCGGCATTGTTAGGTCAGTGGTTGGACAGGATAATCTTGAGGGTCTTTTCCCACCTAAATGATCCTATGATTCTGTTCTATGACTCTGTGGGACCCTATTGCTATCTATCACCCTGCTGTGTCAAGGCAGGCAGAGGCACCTGCTGTGCCACATTGCTGCAGTGACTCCAGGTCAGTTCTACAGTACCTGGCACTGGGATTTTCAGTTTTGTTGCTGTAGAGCAAGGAATTGAGTTGCAGGTTGTAAAATCTATCCATGGAGCAGTATAAATACAGACTGCAGATGAGCCCCAGGCTTGCACAGCTATGCATAATCAGTCCCTGAACTAGTCAGGGTGTTCCTCCATAAGACATGACTCCTGTGGGGAGTCCAGTATGCAAAATCTTTGCTTTTCATGAGGTACACACTGCAATGGGAGATGTCCAAATAATCTCCACATAGTTCATCACAACTGAGTTCAAAGCTGAGTTTTAAAACAGATCAATTTGAGAGCATTTATTCACATGAGAAACTGAGTGTTTCTAATTGTCTGTTTGATTTTTGAGATATCCATCTTGAAGGTAACACCTGTCTCATACTGCATGAGAATTCACGCATTCTGTGCCTTTACCAAGGAACAGACACAAACCAGGAGGGGTGGATTTGAGCTTCAGAGCCTCCCTTCTCTTCTCTTTCCACTGGCATGGTATCCTTACAGTAAAGGCAACAGTGGAAACAGAGACCTTTTGCTTATACAACATTGCTTCACTAGAAGCTCATGAGGATATTTGCATATGACATTGTGTGACAGCTGAATAATGCTTTTAATAAAAACATAACTCAGTGCCTTCAGCCTGGTAACTCTGCTTTTCATAACATGCTATATCAATGTCAGGAAGCTGTCAAAAGCTATGAATGGCGCTGAAGGAAAGAGCTAATGTCGTTTCCTCAAGTCTGTGATCTACATAACGGGAAAATATTAACACGGAGGTATTAAACACAAGATCCTTCTGGTTCTAAATGTGCAGGGATTTTAACTCAACTGAAGTGTTTGGAAAATGTGGACAGATTTTTCAGCCAGCATGAATCAGTATAGTTTATATTGACTTCAGCTTAAACAAGCTGACTTCTCCTGGGGATGCAATACAAATATTGACAAATCTGCTGTTACTCATTGGAAATAATGAGTTGGGTGGAAACAGATTCAGCATGTGGCCACACAAGGCCAATTCAGTCTCAGTTGGGTTTTGAATTGGAGGCAATATTAGACGACATGGTTAAATTGTTCTCCAGAAAGCCCTAGAGCAAGTCAGGGTGCTGTGAGGACCTCAGTGCTCCTCCATGGCAGCATGGCCAGCAAAACAGAGCCCTCACCCACAAGGGGGCAAGGATGCTGAGAAGCCAGGGCAGGATCAGGTCCAGGGCAGTAATTGGCATCAGGCACAGCTGTGTAGTCGCCAAGCAACTCTGTAGAGGCAAGACACAAGGGAAAGTCAGGAAACTGAGCTGGTGGAGCTGGATCAGGGCCAGAATCACAGCAGCCGGAGCCAGGGTGCAGTCAGTGCTGCAGCACAGCAGCAATGTAGCACAGGTGGGGGCCAGGGGTAAAGCAGCTGAAAAGCAGCTCCCAGGAGGCAGGAGGATTAGGCCTTTGCTTCTGTGTTTCTTCACCATAGCCCTTATCTGCAGAGGCATTGACCTTGGACATAGCCAGCTATGCTGCAGAAGGGGATTTGCCCAGAGTCCTGGCAAGGAGGAGGTTCAGTTTTTCCATCCCTATTTAGAAACATAATTTTCTTCACCTCCTCCTAATCTCCGTGGACAGATAGCAGTCAGGAGAAAACTAACTGTTGAGTGACTTCACCATGAAAGAAGAAATCAAGTGTATTTTAATTTTAAGAACATGTCCAGGGAATTACAAAACGGGTTCAGATAGCAGAAGAGCTTTTTAACATTCTGCTTGCTCTTTGCAAGGAGTATGAAAGCCCAGGGGGTTATCCTTGTAGACAAGGAATTTAGAGAAACTGGTCCATCCTTGGTGAAAAAATCACACAAAATACATGTTATTGCTACTATTGTTCCTGCTACTAAACACATCTGCCACTTTGGAGGGGCTGGGCCGTTAGTGTGGCTTTAATGCCAAGTAATGACAGGCATCCCAGGTAGGCTTGGAGGGGATGGGCGGCCCGGCAGCTTCCCTCCCCTTCTGAAGGTCCCTGCACAGAGACTCCAAGGAACAGCTCTGCACAGGAGTGCTGAGTATGGATCGGAGTATGGAGAGGATTGTTGTGGGATGGAGACAGATCACGCAGAAAAGACTCCAGGGATGAAATGTCAGGCCACCCAGCTCTTTATCTGAAGAGAGCTAAAAGAAGGTGGCATCCTAAGCAAATGATTACTAAGCAGTAACAATGCGTTCAACCCACAGAAAGTAAGTGACTGCAGGGATCCCTTGCTTTACTCGACCTAAATAAACATGTACTCCTTCTTTGAATATTTTATAGTGCTCTGGCTTGTAGCTTGCTTTCCACTTCCATGCCCTGGTTTGAACGTTGTTTTCTGATGTCATTTGGAACAGTCTCAAGAAAGAAAAGATATGAAAAATATTTTTAAATTAAATAAAAATGAACAAAATGGGCATTTCCATCCCTGGTATCTGGGGCAACAGATGGGGTGGTGAAAAATATGCCTGCAGGGCAAAATTCTGCTCCAATCACTTTTGTGCCCACAGCAGACAGTTTTAATTTAAAGCACTGAGGATTATGCACTATGGAGCTACACTTTGTTAATTTATTATCCTTCATCTTAATCCAGTGTATAAATCATGACAACAGGCAAGTGTGTAGCAAAAGGTGTAGACTGTTCTGTCCCAGCAAACAAGCAGAGTTAGAAAATGTGGGAGTTTTTTAAACTGACATGTAACATTCTCTTCACATTTGAACCTCCTAATCTATGTTAAAATACCCCGTCAGCCAACTAGCAGTCTTTTAGAGAAAAGGTAGAAACTACCGTATTTAAAATGGGAAGACAGAAAGTTTGATAAATAACCTATTTTCAGTATCTAGTCTCTAAGAATTTATTAGGATGAGATAAAGAAAGTGATTCAGAATTTTTGGCTGGCCACTTTATGATAACACTGAGTCGAAAAGAGAAAGCTTTTTGGTTGTTGTTGTTTTAATAACTCTGTGCTGTGTTGGTATGCACAGTGATGAAGCCTTCCCTTTCACACTCAGTGCACATGAAATCATGCACATGCTGGTCAGAAACCAGCACCTCCATCATGAGTTTTATTTCTTTCTGGATTAGGTTTCTGCCACGTGCCAGTTGGCTCACCTCTTTAGGAGCATTGATCACTTGTATTAAGCAGCTAAAATAGGCAATGTGAATTCCCCTTGAGTAGTTCCCTATTTTAGTTCTGTCTGTGAGTATTCATACTTTTCTCATTTGAGCAGGACTTTTACCTCTGGTTTCAAGCCAGGTGTGTGTTCAGATATGGCAAAGTGGCCTGGAGATCACATGAGTATCTCAGAAAGGCATGCAAAACTTGTTCCCCTAGATGCCTACTTGCAGCTACTGGAACTGTGGAATGATATAACCTTGCGTAAATAACTTAACTGGGTCTACAGATAAAATGATACTGTAAGAAAACACTGTCTTGCTGGGGGAACAGTTCCTGGATGTTTCCTGCAATATGTAAGAAATCAAAAGGAAACACCAAGGACTGCAGAAAGACCTTTGTGTACAACTGGTGTGCAGCCCACATGCAGCTGAATTTCTTTCAGCTTATATAGAGTGCTGGTCGTGTCCACCTATAGAGGGGATATATCATCCACCCATATGGGTGAACAAATGATCATGCATATTTAAAAGGCTTTCTCATTTGGGGAAGATGAAATCAGGAGCTCCTGCAGCATAGTATGCACAAAGGAAGTATTTCACAGAGGTATCAATCAATAAA
This sequence comes from Empidonax traillii, assembly GCF_003031625.1. Taxonomy (NCBI): domain Eukaryota; kingdom Metazoa; phylum Chordata; class Aves; order Passeriformes; family Tyrannidae; genus Empidonax; species Empidonax traillii. Next base: position 488,979 of record NW_020955571.1, read on the forward strand.
TGTGGAATTACTTTGGCCATATTTCAGCCATGGCAACTGTGCTCATCATATAGGAAGACTTTGCTTCACATCAGTGAAAGCGGCATGCACAGATTATGTGGGAGCCATACAGGGAGGATGGGGGAGGCATGTAGTAGAGAGCAAAATAATTAGAGAATGGGAAGTGTTCAAAGATGTTTGTATATAATTAAAAGAATAATAATAATAATAATAATAATAATAATAAACAAAAAATCAAAAGGTCCTGCTTACATATAAGGCTTCCTGGCTATTCTAGGGGAAGTGGGATAGTGAGAAAAGTGCAGCATAAGTGGTCAAAGATGCCTAAAAAATGTGGTTTATTTCTGGACTTCAGGCACACTGGTACAATGCATACAAAACCATTTGACTGTCTTGGACAATGTGCTAGAATTCCCAAGCCGAATGATTTGAAAAATCACTAGCTTTTTCATTGCTAAAATCTCAGTCCATTACTATCAATTTAATCACCTGTTAGCATGTTGCTGGATGCAGACATTCCTTTATATCCCAATAATAACTTTCTAACTATTTTTCTTCAGTTAACGGGCAAGCAATAAATAGATGATCCACCTATCCACAAGTTGGTGACTGATTTAATTAGGTTCTAGGTTAAAAAATTAGAAGATTGCATTGCCAGTAAGTCTTTACCCTGCATTCCCCTGAAGATGTTTGGAGCAAGAGTAACATCCAGTGGTCAAAATGTTAATTGCATTATATGAGGACATTGCATGCTGGCAAGCATATTAACAGCTGCATCTTTATTGCAGTAAAAAAGCAGGTGAATGCAAGCCTTGAAAACTCAGGATCGTGCTTACATTGCACAAAGTAAACTTACACAGAGCAACACATCAGTATTCCCACAAGGTTGGTGTGTTTTTCCTGCTCATGCCAAGTGAGATGTACCGACCTTTAAGTCTGTAAATGCTAAGACTAAGGACTTTCTGGTTAGATGAATGCCCCTGCACACAGATACCATACACCAGGCCATATCCTAAAGAAAGAGGGAGGAAAAGGAATGGGAGGAATGTGCTGTGACCTTGGTCTGATGTCTGTGGAACAAACCCCTGAGCATAGGATAGTGCAGACTTGTCCGTGGCTTAGTGATCTCAGGCACCAGGAACAGCTGAAACCAGCAGAACTCTGTCCTGGAAGTAGGATGTCAGCACTGCAGGGAGGCATAGGTTGAGTTTGACTCCTACAGTCAGAGCAGAAGGGGAGGGGATGTCCTTAGTGGAGGCTGACACCTATCTGATTACTGGTAAAGGCAGAGTTTGAGCTGTGGGAGGAGGCTCCTGCCTTTCTCCTCCTCAAATGCTCTTTATCATCACCTGGCCTGAGCTGTGAGAAATAGGGTCAAAATAGGAGTCCCACACCGAGAGGCCAAGCCTTCCTTGTGCTTTGTGGACTATAAGAAAACAAGTGACCTCAGATAAAGACTCTGCATGTGCTCAAGGGCATGAAGAAAGGACTTTAGTTTCTACTCTCAGCCAGAAGAAGCTTAATTAATCACACAGCAAGTTAGGGAGCTGCCAGGTGTTCGTGGGGGAGCACTGGGTTTAATCTTCCCAGCAACACAGAGAACAGTACCAACCAGAGAGCAGGGAGCATATTGTCCAGTCAGGAAAATAAGACCGTGAAGACAAGACCAAGAGACCAGAATGTCAGAAATCTATCAGGTGGTAGCTAAAGTTAGACATTTAGGGCTAATTTTTCCCTGGAACTTCAATAAAGGATAAAAATTATAATAATAAAAAAATAGGGTTTAGGAGGTCTGATGTTCACGTCCTTGTGCTGTGTCAGCACCACAGATGAAGAATCGTGGATGAACAAACCTGGGTGCAACTTTGCAGCTTTCTAAGTGTGCCTATAAGCTCTGCCTTTCATGGACAAGGTGCTCTGGTCTCCCCAGCACCAGCAAATTTGTTTTGTTGCACTCCTGTGGTCTTTCAGTGCACCATTGCTCTGTGACCTTGAGGCCATAAAACTTGTCTGGGGCAGTTAATGATTCTCCCTGCTCCCAGGCAAACATTAGCCAAGGTAGAGGGGAACCAGCTGCAAGGTCTGCCTCACTTTCTTTTCCTTCTTCTTTTATTAACAGCAGAAACTTTGCAGCTTTCATGCACAACCATGATTCCCCCAAGTGCTGCAAAGAGGACTTCTCCCTCATCATCTTTCCTGTTGTGAATGTCTCCCCCCAAAATACTGTAAAAAGGTCAGATACTGAGGCATATGCAGGGAGAGCTCGTCCCAAGGGCAAGTTTGTTATTCAGATTCCAGGCTGCTTCACGTGCCTGCGTGGATGTACTTTCAAAATTATTTCCTTCAGGTTCATACTATCTGACATGAAATGGAACATCTCCATGAACAACAATCTTTCACAGAAGAGCTTCTCACTGCTTCCCCTGGGGATTTTCCACCCTGTGTGTGTTCGGTGCGGCACTGCTCTCTATGTTATGCTGTGCTCTGCGTGCCACGGGATTGCTCAGCAAGTCTTGATGGGATACATGGCACAAGTAACTTCACTCCAGTTTTTGGGACAAACTGAAGGGCTCTCCCCACCCAACGGCTCAGCTAGGCTGTGACACTTTCAAACTGCCAGCAGATGGCTATAGGATGGCAGCTCCTCAGGCTGTGACCGTGTTAGGGCACTAAATGCCTTTGCTCGTGTCTCTAGATCTCTCAGGTGTTTTCTCCAAGGGAGTATGAAGGCCAGAGGGCAGGTGGATGTAGAGTGCAGGGTCTTGTGAACCTCTGACACATAGGCTAATCCTTACTGTGTGGGAGTCCAAAGCACCATAACATCTTCTCTTGACACACGTTAACAAAGCTGGCGTTCCTGCTCTTATTCTGAGACAAGAGTACCCCGTCCTGTCCTGCAGAAAGAAAAGAAACCTTCTACTGCCTCACAGAGCAAAACCTGCTTAACTCTCATCTCTGAATACAAGACTGAAAGTGCCTGGAAAATGAGTTGTACACAGCATGTATTAACTAGAAGTTTAAGGCTACAGAGCAGTATCTATTTCGGATCATAATTGTGCACTGCATCCTGCACAGCACATAGGAAAGCAAAGAAAAGAACTTTGCCATGGCTGGGATGTGAAGGCTCAATGACTTTCTAGAGGTTTTGATGTCCCCTCTGAAAACCTTACCACGTGGGACACATTATATGGAATGCCTACATCCCATGGTGCACAACATTTGGCTGTCTTATGAACCATCAGTGGGGCCTGTTGTGCTTTTGGTGGCCCATGAATATTATCCCTGGGCCAGGGAACAAGGCCTAGGTGCATTCATAATCCCTACAAAGGCTGTCCTGAAAATGCTTTGTGAATCCTCCATGAGAAACCCAAAGTGTTCAACAGAATATAACTTCAGTATACCTAAAGCACACCTACTAGAAAAAGCAAACAGCAGCAAATGTGCAAACACTGATAACATGTACGGTGTAGAGATATTTCAATTAATTAATGAATAAAAGTGATTTACACTGAGTCAATGGAAGTTTGGGAGAGGGCTCACAGCCACAGTGGGCACGTTTTCTCTCTGAGGCTGTGCAGGGAGCTCTTGTGCCTGGAGCAGCAAGATAACAAGCTGGCTCATTCCAGGTTGCTTAGTTTCTGTGGTAACAATGCTAAAAATCACATCACATCCCATTCTGGAAAGCCATGTCCAAAGGACACTGCACATATATGCAAGACTGTGGAGGTAGTGAGTCCTTTTCAGATATTCCTCTCAGGTTTCATGGTATCCTGATACAGGAAAGCACCCTGGCATGAGATCTGGTATCTAATGGTATCTAACTGGCTGCCTGTTGCTTTGCATTTTATTGATTCTTGGCAGAGGCTGCACAGGTTCTGTGGCTACAGAACTAGAAGTCTAATTAGCAGCATAAGCAAGGGAGGTCTAAGGGATCATCTGGGTGAGAACTGCTCATGAAGGCATGCAAATGGGATCCAAGTGTTTGCACTCTGCAAGGTTTCTTGCCTCTTAGATACCATATTCTGAAGCCTATAACAACGAACACACGAAGTGCAGCTGTGAACAGTCAGCAGAACCAGGCACAGCGCAGTGTCAGTGCTCATCACACCCCTGCCTCCTGCCAGTGTGCTCGGCCCAGGGCAGCACAGGCATCTCTCCCCACCTGGCAAAAAGGAAGATCTGTCTATCAGTAATGAGAGCACCTCGCTAGAGCCCTCTCTGAGTCTGAAATACGTTTTATCTCCCCTGAGGCCATGATTAGATTCCTCATCCAGTCATCAGTCCCGCTTTGCAAGCAGTTCCAGAGTCAGAGGGGTTTGTTGCTTTGCTTTTCTTTGCAATGTGGTCCTTCCTTGCATTTTGCTTGTTACCACAATAAGACCATCAGTAAATGTAATGCTACATAAGAAAAGTCGTGCCATCAAAAGCTTCTTAGTGAAATAATATTTTCACAGAAAGCAAAATAACTTGCAAAGATTTGTGAAGGCACTAAATTAACCCAGGCTTTCTATGCTGATTTTTTCTATGCTAATTCCCAGCACAGCCAAATAGCACAATTCACAGCTCTTTTGTCTGTAAACACATTTCAAGGCCATTTAACTAGAAATGAGCTGTGGGTGTGCAGACTGATTTGTTTAGTGTTTCCAAGCTGGTCCCATCCTCCTTTCTGTCCTTGAGCTTCTCAGCTATGTCTGAGATAAACTGTGGTGTCACTCTGGGGTCTCATGCCAAAGTCCTGCTGCAGGGCAGCAGGGGCTGCTTTTGTCTACTGCACCTCTGCAAGCCAGTTTAAAAGGTAAGCTCCCGGCCTGCAGGTGGGGCATTAGAACCATTGCATAACAACACTAGGCCCTCCTAACACCTTCAAATTCCTGCATAACCTAAACACATCCGCAAAATAGAGCCCCCGCCTCTCCTACCCCATATTGAAGAGCAGCTGCAGTTTGCTGGGAAATATACTACAATTAATACTAAAATGAAAGAAGAGCAGTAGGAGAAACACTAGCTGCAAATACTAAAAATACTTTCCTAAAACAGATACTTTATCTAAAAGCCTTGAAAGTAACATTTTTTTTCTCCAAACTTTAAACTTATCACTAAAGTAGTCATGGGAATGCAGCACTAAAGTTCTGTAGCTGCTTGTGATTCAAAACAAAGTGTAGTTGTTCAAAATCTTTGAACCACTCCAGGATTTATAATACTTGTAAAGCTGGTTTAACTAGACTGGCAGAAGGTCAAGGTCTTGCTTTTAGAACTCAAATTTGAGTGTTACCCTGAACAAAGGCATTCCTTTGAGAAAGAAGACTCTGTAGCACAGACTAGGGCTGTTGCTTTTCTTTTTGCAAGGAGACACTTTGTGACTGTGTGTTCTGTTAAATGTACCTGAGAGGATTTCATACACTTCTATTTTCCAGGTCATCTCTTCCTCAGGGACAAGAAATTAAGGGGGCAGGGGACTCATGGCAGAGGTTGATAAAATCGTGGTTGATGCAGAACATAAAAGCAGATAACAACTTTCTTTTAGAACACAAAAAGTCACAAGGCATGGAACAAAACAGTTAAAATAAGGTGAAGTATTTCTTAGCACCATACAACGTTAAGCTGTAAAGCTCCTTGTCACAGGACACCAGGAATCTGAGAAGTTCTTATAAGTTCAGGGAGCAATTGGACAAAAAAAGGAGGAAAAAAACATCAAATAGTGTTTAGTATGAATCAGGCCTTCTATCTAAGGTGGTCCCAAGCTGCAAATATCTGTAGACCAGAAAAGTATATTCTTCCTTTAGTATCTGCTATTGTTCAGTGTTTTGCTTTATTTAAAAAAGGCATGGAGATGAGGAACAACAGATCAAACATAAAAATTATAGAATTGCAGAGCTTGAACACAAGTACCCTCTACAACAGCTATTGCTCCCTGTCAGTGAGCAGCTGAGTACTACCCCTTGGTGTACTGGCCACTGCTGTCAGGTTCCCCTTGTAGGATGAAAATTATAAACTGCCCTCTTCCCATCTCATTCCGCCCCCAAAAAAAGGGAATGCTGAATCATGGCAATGCATAGTAGGTGACAAACACTGGGAAATCTATTATTTCCTTTCTTCTTTTTATTTTCCTAATTGACTGAAATATCCTCATTTCCTGAAATATGCAGCTCTAACTCCCAGTAATTGAAATTCTTTAAATGTGGTTTGGGCTTTTTAGAAGGAGAGAATAAAGACTCATGCTAATTGTCTGCATGCTTCCCCATCCCAATATCTCCCTTGTTGCTGTGTTCATAGAGACCTGGCATTGAAAAGGAAGGTAAGAAGGGATGGGATATTTTCATTGTCATATATACAAGGTACGTTGTCTGTATATTTAAAAGAGGGAAGGAACTAATCTAAGTGCCGTTAAAATCTCTACAGTTTTATTACCCTTTGCTAACCTTATGCCCTTTCCAGCTCTTCTCCCTGTTTGTTTCATGGAATAGCAGTACTCGAGAGTAGCTGGAGCAGGAAGCTGGTGTGCTTTCCTTCCTGCAGCACCAGCACATCTGTCAGCATTGCAGAGGTACTCTGAGACCGTTCAAGAATGGGCCCTTATCGTACATAATCTTGATCCTAAGGCTAAATTACATGACAGCTGGTAGCCCTCGGTTCATATGAGTATCTCCAAGAGCAGGATTTAAGTGTTTGAACCACCTATGGAACCAAGCACCGGAGAAGGGATTTGTAAACTTTCCACGCTTGGTTCAAGATGACCGTGAAAAACACACAGTGTATTTTATCAGACTGGTCATTTCAGCTGGTCTCTCTCAGTTGCCACCGATGTGGCCACTCTGTCTCTTCTCCAGGGACGTTCACAGCTGGTTTGTCACACGTCCAGGGAACCTCCCCACTGTGGGGATGCCACGTGTGCAGAGAACGTTCCCCAGCTTCTCCCTCAGTGTAGGCAGATGTTCAAGCTGGCAGAAAAGCAGACCAAAGGCATGTTTTTCTAGCTATCGGAGCATGGCTATTATCTTCACTCATGTTCCTGCAGAGATGGAACACAGCCCCACCACAACCTTTGTCATTTCTCAGGGACCTGCTTGCTAGCATAGCTCTGGCAGCGCTTAAGCAAGATGTAGCTCAAGGCAGATTTTGGCTCAGGATCTATTTTTGGCCCTGCTCCTTTTCAAGAATATAATCTGCTAAATTAAATCTAATGTTTTCTCCTGAATAAACAAACCACTACATTTTTTCTTTTGCTCCAAACATACCTTTTAATTATAAGGGAAGAGGGATTGGCAACTCCAGCTAAAGATGGCCCCCCCGAGCAAACAAACAAGCAAGTAAATAAAAGAGCTCTTCAGAAGGTTATCTTTATAGAAAGGACTACTTTTTAACCGAATTTTGAGATCAAGTTTATGTATAAGGCATCAAAATAGCAGAGTAGAGAATAATGAATATTCTGAGACTAGCAATACCACACTCAGAAATAAAAATTTGTAACAAGAATGCAGCAGGGGAGAAACTTCAAAGGATCTAATGAAATCCACCACACAAGCCCCCAGTCTTTGAAATGCCACCAGATCAATAGCTGTGTGAGAACAACAGTGTTGTCTGAGAGCACTGTGATTTTTCCAGGTTGTTTTTTTTCTCCCCCCAAGAATACCAGATGTAAATACAGATGTTTTTTGCTTTAAATAACTCTTACAAGCCAATGAGATTTGTTTTCCATTTTTGAAATTCTGTAGAATGTGTTCCAGTATCTACTGTTTTCTTTAAAGTTTCCAGGGATTATTTGGTTGTAAGGAATTTAAACCTTTGATTCACAATAGCATTTTAGAGAAAATATCTCATTCATATTTGAGAAAACCTGAAAATGGGAGCTTTCAGCTACTAGAGTTAAATATTTTAAATTCTATTGTCAGGTAAAGACACAATATCTCCTTTTATCTCTCAAAATGTACGTGCTGATTTTAGGAGCAATGGGTCTGGGGGTTCAGCCATATTTTACTTGAATTTAAAACTAAGTTATTTACAAATCCTATTTGAAAATTACTTTATACTTTTTCAGCAGAGGAATCCATTAAAATAATTAAATAAGAAGAATGTTTCACAAAATAATGAAAATTACAGTTTTCAACGTGTGTTGGAGAGTCTATGATATAATTGCTCCAATATGTATCACAAAGTACTGAATGATTTTCAAAGGCAATAAAAACTCAATAGCTCTGCCATTATAAGGAATAATATTTTTCTTTTTTAGAGAATAATATTCCCGCCTTTTTCATCAGAACCTTCTTTGAAAAGTCATTTTAGCAGTTCAGGCTGAATTCTGAACACTACTGACTTGGCCAGGCTCAGTCCTTTTTGGAAAAATAAACCAAATCATTACTGACTTGAGTTGCCATCATTTTGCCAAATCACTCACTGGAAACAATTATGGCAGCGGGTTCCAGTTAAGTTGCTTTTTGTTAATTGTTCAAATTAAATTATTTGTGTTGCATGGGTAATACTTTTTGTTTTGTAAAATAGGTAAAAGCATCCAAATGGATAATTATGCACTCCTGATAATTGATGCAGCAGTAGAGGAGGAAAGGAGAAAATTATTTTGTGATGCTCTGAAATGTTAAGGCAGAATCGGTACAGTCAGTCACAAGATGAACCAAAACATAACACAAGCTACTTTAACAGTGTGAAACAATCAGTGCTTTAAATTGCTGGGCTTTGTGTGAAAGAGAAACAAGGAGAAAACAGCACCGAAGTTCTTTCTGAAACTTCCAGTAGAGATGACTCTCTAATTTTGCCTACCAGAGATCAGAAAGTATTTAGTGACTTAATTAACCACCCTTCCCATGAAAACTATCACATTGTAAAATTTCCATGGCCACCTATGAAGTGTTCCCCAGGGCTCCCAGGAGCGGTGGCAGCCGGGCTGGGAGCCCTGGGCCCCTGTCCAGCCCTGCCAGGACAGGCAGGGGCAGGCAGCAAGAGGCAGCATGGGGGAGCAGGCAGCAAAGAGGAGGGAGAGCCCTGCAGGGAGCAAGGGTGGCAGGGAGAAAGGACAGGGAAATGTAGCAAGTTCAAATGCATAAATAAATTACATGGGCAGATATAAGGTGGGGAGTGCAGGCACCACACTGCAGTTCATGTTGCTCCGGTTCCTTGTTTACTCTTTCATTTACCTTAAAGCTGAGAGTATGCAATTGCTTTTATTACAGCACTTAAAATAACTGGAAAAATAAGCAGCTTTGTGATTCACAATAATCCTTCTCTCCCTCAAATATTATCCCTATCACATTCCACGGTACTAGAGCTCCGACACTGCTACCGCTGGAACTCCATGTGTCAATACCTCCATCATTCATCCCCCCATCATTCCCGCTAACCCTCATGCCCTCCTTTTGAGAGGCCCCTCTGCCTCAGACCAAAGATTTGCTGGCCCTGCACCTCCTCAGAGGCACCTGGAGCAGCATCTGCTGTCTCCAGCCTGCCGTGGCCCAGGTCAGGTGGGGAAGGAGCCACCTGCCAACATATGATGAGGTCATCATATCATCAGGTCATCATCAGGTCAACAGGGGAGTAAAAAATTTCAAGGGGAACAGCAAAATTTAAAAATCCCAGAGAAGATGAAGGGGGGAAAAGTATGGAAGCCCTGAGGGCATCCACAGACCTATCCAGCTCTTTCAGCCGCGCTGGGCTCCCCCTGCCTGACCAGGGCCCAGGACCCTCATCAGCCCTCCCCAGGTTGTGAGCCACTACTCCCACAGCCCTCCAGCTCTCCATAGCCCTGCCGTGTGTGGCCATGGATCCCAGCAAGCCATGCCCATGTCCCAACCTGTCTCCATCCCCAGAGAGGTGCCCACTGCCCAGGGCTGCCTTGGTACCCTCAGCACCCTGTTCCTGGCTGGGGCAGTGGGATGGGACCAGCCTAGCAAGTGGGTGGACTGTAAGGTCACCCAGCAGGAGCACAGGAACCGACTGCTGTGTTCACTATTTTCCTCTGGGATGTGAGAAAACCTGCCATCCAAGGGGTACCATGGTGGCTGAGTCAAAGGAAGCCTTTGGCCCAACCCTCCAGGACAACCTGAAATTCAAGAGCCAAGTTCCTCTCTTGCCTCTTCCCCACCTCCTGTTGTTCCCAGTGTTTTCCTTTCTCTCTGAGCCCCTTCTCCCTTGGATCAAATCTGTCCTCTGGTGAAAACAAAGCTAAAATTCTGTCTCTTCTGGGTCTGTTTTTATTTCATGGAAGCAGAGTAGCACATTAGCTACAGCAGTGGAGCCTTAGATGTCTTTTACTCTTTTTCTCCTTACATAGCCTAAAGGAATGTTTGTTCACATCATTAACCACCCTAAAGGCTGCGCCAAAGGAGGTTTTAATGTTCTTTGTGGCTTGGAAGAAATTATATTATACTTTGTCCAAATGAAAATGCTACTAAATACTTCAGATTATCCATTCTAGCTGCCTTTTCTATATTGACAGGCTTTTTAATAACAGGTTGAAGGTGCATAAGGATGGTTGTCACCCTAGGAATAAGCAGGCTCTCCTCTCCACATTCTCAGTTCACAGTAAGTGCATTCAACTGTGGCAGGATCATATTTCCACCCTGGACGCTGTAGCCCACTTATCCCATCAAAGTTAAACCAGCAGAGTGTGCCTGTGAGATTCAGGAGGTACCATACTGAAGTCTGGTAGAGGGTGAAAGAGCGAGGATATCTGAGAGAGCACAAACACCTTCTCCAGTAAGAGTCTGGACACCTCAGAAGGGGTTGCTAAAAGGAACACAAGAACAACGCTGCTCCTTTCTATTTCTTCTTCCTTGTTTGATTTGTTCCCGTCTTTCATCAGCAGGATCTCTACTCCAAACATTTTTCTACTTAACAACACCCTTTCCTTGGGCATTTCTTCCTTAAAACCACAGTATTATTTCTTTGAGAACAAAAGCCCTTAAATTCTCTCGGCAGGATTAGGAAAGATGCAGCTTAAATTATCAAAAGTGATATTTCATTAGTATGGCTAATACCAGTTTCCCTATTCAACTATACTACAAGATAAGTTTCATTACACTTCTAAGTCCACACAGTTTTCACAGATTCAAGTATGTAAATTTGTATGCAATTTGGATCTGTTCTCGTATTACACTTTCAGCCATAGCTATGCTACAGTACTGCTGATCAACCTATATTTCATATATCATCTTTAGCATGGCCTTGCTACTCTATCCCATTAATTATTTCTTTTTAAAATTTCCTGTTTCCAAGGGAAGTGTGGAGCTTGTCTCTCTAGCCTTCCTTGCTGTTCTTTCCCTTCCACGTTCATGTGCTCTAAAAGTAAACTTCTGCAATATTTAAAGCAAAGGTCTCAGAGAACAGACCACAGCCTCCTCACCAGCTCTAATTAATCCCTGGAGCAGATCACAGACTTCACAATTTTGGGATGATAAAATTGAAGGCCACACCTCGTGTATACAAAGAAGCCTCGGTTAGAAATGAACGAGCCATGGAAAGGTCATGGATGTCTTTTATGACATCCAGTCATGGGCAGAATGTGGACAATTCTGTCAGCAGTTTTCCAGATGTACCTTTAGAACTAACTAAAATTCTTTCCCTCTTTGTACCTACAGATATTGTATCAGTTCCCTTTGACACCCAAGCTCTAAAGAGCTCCAATAACTCTACAGAAAACTGCAGAGTGTAGTAGAGATGTAGTTTTAATCAGTTCCTGCAGCCCAGCTTCCTCAGCACCTTGTTTGTATGTGGTTCATCCCATAGCTGATGCCTCAACACAGCTAAAGCTTCGTCTTAGGCACCTTCATTAGTTTCTAGCTCTACATGCTGTCAATCATGTTCCAATCTGCTTTTCCCTTCCCAGCAAATTGTGCTCCATTTCAAAGCTGATGCTTGTGGACAGAGAAGCCTTAAAAAAGATGAACCCAGAGCAGGATGTTCCCTGCAGAAATTAGAGGCAAAGGTTAAAGAAATGGTAAGCTATAGTCCACAACTTGTAAAGACATAGTGTATTCAGGTCTTAAAAAAATAGTTTTGATGAGACATGTAGTTCAAAGGTTGACCTGCTAGGCCACAGGGCTTCCACACATCAAGAGATAGAGCTGACCTTGAGCTGTACGTGCCATGAGAACCTCCCCACTACTTCTGACTTTCTGAAACTGGATAAATCGTCTCAGAAGTCTGTATCTGAAGAGGCATTGGGCTTGGCACAACGATTTAGTAACATTTCACAGACTTGACAGAATGTTCTGAGTTGGAAGGGACCCAAAAGGTTCATCGAGTCCAACTCTGAAGTGAATGGCCCATAAAGGGGGTCGAACCCACAACCTTGGTGTTATTAGCACCGTGCTCTAACTTTGCCCATGTAAGTTTTGTCTTCCATTTGTTTGTGCAATATTTCAATGGCTTTGACTTTGTGACTTTCAGGCATGTAAAGTGCTGCAGCCGATAGGAGCAATAACATTCTTTGTTATAAAGCCTTGACAATTTGGGTTTTGGGGTTTCTCAGACTTTTGCATCTCCTGATTTGTGGTCCAGTGACTGAAATTCGTGTCCAGTGCATTTTCTGACACTTTTTTTTGGAGGGGTGAAAACAAGGGGACAAACCCCTTGTGACAAACACTTTTGGTTTGTATCCAGCCTGGGCCTTTGAGAGCCCACGTACAACCACAATGTTCCCTTAGAAACAGAACTCCTATGTAATGATGTACTGAGTGCCCACCAGCATTCCTACTTCATAAAGCTTTGCAATCTGCCTCCTTGCTTGCAGGTCTCTTTACCATGAGTCTTGCCATATCACCAATAAAAAGTTCTCCCGCTTTTGTCCTGAAACCTATAAAGTGGGTTCTGGAGAGGGACTGTACAGTGACCTACAGCTTGAAGCTGTAGAAGGGTTTATGCGTGCTTTTTTCACTAGAAATACTCTTCTTAAGCAGGATCCCAGGCTGACCTGATACCACAGTACCCTGGCTGCCAGAGAGCTTGAGCTGATGGAGAGGAATCCAGTGCTGGGTGACTTCAGGAACCATTATTAATTTTGAAGGGTTTCCAGCCAAATTGTCTCCTACCTCACAGCTTCAAGGAGGTATCCTAAGCCTCCAGTTTTATTCTGGCCTCCCTCTGCCCTCCACACTTACAAAAGCTTGCTGAGCTAATACCGTTACTTTATATATGGTAGCAAGTCCCGTTTCATGTAATTAATAGATAATTAAAGAATTATTTCATTAGCATAGCTGCTACTAGTTGTCCAAGCAAAATGAGTTGCACAACCAAACTACTTTTTGGCTAATATAACCTCAAAAATTGCAAAGTTCCCCAGCCTTACCACATTAATTGGATATGCTGTTTGTACACATCCCTAGCAGTACCATAACACTGATAAAAAAGCCAGTGCAGACCCAGACTTCAGGCAAGTCTTGCTGCATTTAGCAGAATTCCTGCAAATTGTCTGCAAATTTTTCCCATTCATTATGGCAGATATTGTATTGAAGGGAATAAGCACAAACTGGGCAAGCACATTAAGATTCATCTCTTTGTGCTTAACTTGGCACCATAAGGCATCCTTTTATTTCAGGGTTTTGGGGTTTTTTTTAAGATGCTAACTAATACTCTCACACAAGCAGGTAACTGGGTAAATTTTTCATGGGCAATAGTAAATCAGGCTTTGCATTTATTGCTTTTTTTTTTTCTTTTGGTAAGTAGTTGGTTTAAAGCAAGTCACCTTTTTAGCACAGGTTGACATTTCACAAATATAGAAGTACAGAGACTCCCCTCTTAACATTCTACCTGAAAGAGAACAATTTAAAATCACTCAGCTGAAGACAATAGCAAGTCTAAGATTAAAGCTAAGCTAACAACTGGAAATAAATTAATCAGCATGGTCAGCATATTCTTCAACATTGCTTTGTAAGTAACACAGCTGTAGTAAACCTGGCCCTGGCATTTGCCAGTGTTCTTGTTGCTTTGTCCCATATTTTGTGCCAGTATTTGCTAGTAAAGTATTAACAGAATTCACCTTCCCAAGGCATGGAAACACTTTTTTTAGCTCCTGACATTATAGACGTATCTTGAATCAATAGAGCTGGCCACTTACTGCAAGAATCGGAAATACCATGGAAGGTAATTGCTTCACAGCAAATGACTTCACATAATTTGATAATCGCTAGGTCTCAGGCATTATTCCTGCTGTTAATCCATTGTGATTTATTGTCCATCTCTACTTCATTTATCATCACATTATTGTTCCAAGGTTTTTTGTGATCTTTGGTTTTCAGAGCCCAGCTGCACTTTTCATTGCTGGCAGTTCGAAAAAAAAAAAAAAACTAAACAGTTGAAATGCTGCGCGCAATGAATATGTTTCATTTGTACTGTATCTGGAGGGTGTCCTGGGCAGGCTGCAGTTATCTTTCCATTTTTCAGTACTTGTGGTAACTCAAAAGGAATACGTCAATAAAACTCCCCTTTCTGGAGAAATAATGATTAGATTTTTCTTCACTTCACTGTGCCTCTTCATTGTGTGGCTGACATTTATTGAGCTTGTGGTGTAATGTTTTGAAAATATACTGTTATTCAGTGCTTGTGTTTTCCATGCTTCTTGGTGTGATTCAACCACTTTTGGAAGCAGATAAAGACAATACTGTCTGACCTGCATTTCATTCTACTCTAACATTTTAATTTTGTTAATATTTCTCTAAGATAATCCCGCTTGAGGAAGGTTGGACCAGATGACCCACTGTGGTCCCTTACAGCCTTGCCCACTGTGTGATTCTGTGATTCCCAAGTGGGAGTTACCCTTTGGGGATGCAGGTGAAAGCCCTCAGGTCCTGCTGCAGGTAAGGAGAGGGAAGAATGGCTACAGAGCAGGTTACTACACAGTTTGTCCAAAGCTGCAGAGCTGTAAGTGGGCTCTATGCACACCCCAGGGAGCGAACAGGACAATCCTAAAATGACTCTTTTCCTGGAGCTTTCTCTCCAGAGTTCCTGCACAATACTTTCACAGCTGTCACCCCTGCATGTGAAATAAGACTTTGTGAAAACGAGGAGAGAGGGCTTCCCTGTGCCAAGGTGGCAATAATCAGCACTGGGACGTTGAATAAGGCTCTTTTTTCATCCCAAAGTCTTCAGTGCTTTTGTTGGATTGCTTTGTGGGCACTAAGGCAGAAGGTGCAGATGACAGCCCAGAGCTGAGTAACCTCTGATAAGGCTCCTCCTGTTTGCCTCTAAGTAAAACTGAAATATCTGGAGCTGAGCTGCATCACGGTTCAGAACAGAAGGAGGCAGCATTTCCAACAGGTTGGACTAAATGACCGTCAAAGCTGTAGGATGACATTCTTCAGCGTTACCAAAGCACAAAAGCAGAATTTCAGCCTATGAGTGACTTGGGTAGTGAAGATCATTCACCATGCCAGATGGTGACATGGTAGCTGGACTACTAGGTAGGTTACTTAGTCAATGGATTACCTCTAAGATTACAGGAGGAGAAGGCATCCTCTCTCTTGTGCCTGCAGAAAGGCAGGAGGTTGGCCAGACCGAGGCTTCATTTTCCTTTCTAGTGAATGCAGTTTTCCTTGTGCTATACATGGGCTCCTGGCCTATATTTAGGAATACACGGCCATAAAAGATGCCCAGAAAGATAGGTAAAACTCCAGGCATTTGTTTTGGCAGAAATTCTTCCTGCCTAAATAAGACCTTTGTTTCAGCCGACAGTTCAACAGAAGGCTTGCCTGCGCTTTACACGCTTGACATTTTTTGTGGCTAAAGCCAATTTTACGAGGTAGTAATACATCATCAGGAGAGTACTGAGTTTTTTTCCTTGACCTTCTGTAGTTCCTGTTCCCATTTTTAGAAGTCATTTCAAATGTTGCTGTTGGTTATGTTCCATTTATGTTCAACCTGTTCCTCATGTCACTGCTGTCATTCATGTTAGCTAACTACGGAACTGAGAATCAAGATTTTTATTTTCAATTAAAGTGCATTTTAAGTCTCCTTATCTGTCTGTTATTAGCTGGAATTTCAGCATTACCTGAAACATGTGGTTTGTTTTTCTTTCTTTAGTCATTGCATGGTATATACAAGTTGCAATCTACTGCTCAAAAAAGATTTTCCTACAGTTCAGCCAATGATAATTTATGACTTCTGTGAACTGTGAATAAAGCTCGTATTTCTTTCTGGTAAAACTCTTATGTAACAATCACCAACAGAGATGGAGTTGCATCCACAGCTTCAGATGTCCCTATGGCTTTTCTTTCTATCCCTTTTTGAAGCAAATGGTGTCACAGCCATGATATCGCCACTCTCTGGTAGGATGAGTAGAATTCCCTTCTCCTTCTGCCCTCATTCCTAAGCCAGAGATGCAAAGATGCTGGAGGAACTCTTTCTCTAGGCCTCCCTGCCAAGAACTGCTCTTGTCACCACTTCTTGTCTGCAGGCTTCACACAACTGCTCATTTTTCTGAGGGATGAGCATCTAGAGGTGACAGTTTCATTACTCAGAGAACTCCAACTGACAGGCAAGTCTGTCACTAAATTTAGCATTTTCTATCCTCTGCTACAGTCATTCTTCTTGCCATAAATGTACCATTAAGCAGGGTGTTAAAAACAGACTTCATTTATAGTAAACCCAGGATATTTATTATGCACATACCAGAGGCCTTTATAGAGCAGCAAACACTATCACTGTCCTTGTGGACACAATCTGAATGGTCGATGGGTCTCCACAGAGGACCCTGTAGGAAAGAGGACCTCCATCAACTATGGAAACAGATCTGTTTCCTCAGAGCTCATTTACTTGACAGAGGAAGATCCTATTTAAATGTCTGTCCTTGCTCTTTCTCCAATCCACAATTTATTTGTCCTCCTTCCAGGTGGTGAGTGGGCTTGGACTGTGTCATGCTCCTAGTGTAAGAGCCCATCCCACTTCTGGCAAACGGGAGTTTGTAACTAAGCACTCTTCTCTGTTGGACTCACAGAGGGTGAGTAAACCACAAAGTCAAAAATCACTATGGCAAGGTCTGACCATAAGAATTTGACCCAGCTGGCCTTCAGGGCTCTAACTACATGAATATAGTTCCAGGAAAGAAAGGTCTGGAAATAACTGCCTTGGAGACATCTATGGGAAAATGAGCATCTGGTGTTGAGACGGACTATCCCTGGCCAGACTCAGGTAAAACTTCCCAGGTTTGATCTCAGTGAAAGTTATTATATCATATGGGCATGATTTTAGTTTTCTTTGAAACAGCTGGGGTTTTCCCAAGATAAGTTAGTCATGACCGAATGGCAAGGGTTATGTTTAGTGTTATACTGAAAGTGAGCAGGCAGTGATATTCCTTTGAAACATGTTGTTTTACGACTGAATTATAACAGTAACAGTTTGCTGAATCCAAAACTAAGATATATTTTTCTGAGGCTTTTCAAGAGAGCTATTATGCAGCATATGGTTTTGAATGGTCACCCCTGAAACTACCTGAGTCTTGTGAATATTTAGCATGTATAGCTTTGTCTTGTATTTTTAAACAAAGCTTTAATTTTCTTCATGTTTTCTGAATGCTGATATCCTGATAGTTCTGCAGAGTGATAACTTGTCACATCAAATGAAAGGGCACATAAGGAATCCTCTTGCTCATGAGTAGTGTTGTGAGCAACCATGAGTCATATCTAGAGTGCTCTGGTAGGTCAAACCTGAGGGTGCCGCATGAAGAAGCACTGAACTTATACACCTGCTGCAGAGCCCAGGCAAATCACATGCTCTTTAGCATGACACTTTTCTCGTAAGTCTTTGCAGGTTTCCCTGCAAGGCTCGTTCAGTAACATCTCCTCCACTGCTCCACACCATACACCATACACCATACACATGGAGTGATGGTGGGCAGGGTACAGTAAGTCCTGCAGTACAGGGGATAAAGGTGCTGCCCCATACTGACTAGGAGCTACATGTCTGGAGTAGCAGCCTTCCAGTGCAGTGACCCCAAAACCCAAATGCATTTGTGTTGACCTACATGTAAGCTAGAGAGGGCATCCGCCTCAGAGGTTCAGCCTAAGCCAGAGTCTGTATAGACCAGGAGACTCCAGTTTTCCTGTACGGGACAAGATCTTATCTCAGGCATTCAAAGGCATGTGGTACAGGTATGAACAGGAAAAGGTATGTTTGCAGTACAGCTTTGGTATGGCATGGTTTCCCTCACCACCTCCACTTCTGGATAAATGCTCCCAGGGGTGTTCAAAGAGGGCTTTTTTATTTTCTAAGCAGAGAAGATTTTGGCCAAAGGGACCACAGTGTGAGCATATTACAAATACCTCCATGAAAGAGTGAGTGAAAATGCAGCAGGAAGTAAAATGCAGCAGTAATACTGGTTGGGCAGTAACACCTGGCAGCGACAGGGAGCTGGCAGCAGGCTGGCAGGCACTGTGCCACCTTTGCAGGCATGAGGACAACACAGCAGGCAGAAAAACATTCCATGAGGGCTGACCCAGCTGGTACCTTGATGCCTTGACCACTTGCTTGGCAAACTGTGCTCAAGCTACATCCCCTGGAAATTCCCCAGCAGTCCACCCAAAAGGGGAAAGCCCATCTGCTTTCAAAAACTGTGTCAAAATAAGCCTCAGGGAACTGAGTCTTTGCAGGGTCTAAGGCTGGGAAGTAGCAAAAGATGGCCTCTGTTGGGAGGCAGGGACTACTGATGTGACATGGCTGGTCATGGACCCCAAAGTGTTCTACTTTGTTTGTGTCTGAGACTTGACCTGGTCACCCTAACACAACTGGCCCAAACTGATTTTCTGATGTGTGCTCGCAGCCCCACCTGGGGAGTGCCCAGCCTGTGAATCACACAGCTCCACATGGATCCCATGTGACTCATCCAGCATCACATTTTGGGGCTGGTGGGGATGGAGGACAGGGCCATGGGATAAACACATGGATTGGAGTAGCAAGAGAAGTTAAGGTCCACACACCATAGCAAGTACCCCTTTGCTATTTCCTTTGCTTGTGCACAGTGCACTTGGGAATGCCTGTTCACAGCTGTGCTGGTGTCTGGAAAAAAAATTAGAGGCAAGCCAAGTCTGCCTGCCATGCTGGATAGGGAATGGGAAGAGACAGTGAGGGAAACAGCTCAGCAGATATGTGAGGTGAATGTGTGGTGATGCAGAGAAACCAAATGGTGTTAAGCTTATGTAAACACACGGTGCTCATCATCTAGGGGAACTAGGTGGTTGGTATCAACATCGAGCACTAACACAGCCCAAATCTGTCTAGCAGCTATCGGTGAGGGAAACAAGATTTTGGAGCTCAATCATCAATGTTGGAGTTTTTAAGCAAGGAAAGACATATAGTGTTTGATAGCCACAGAGGAGGCATGAGTTACAAAGATGACAGGTGATACAGTTTGCTGCTCACTGGACAGTTTTCTGCTTCTCAGTGCACAGGACTGAAGAAAGTTTTAGGGCCAGCCACATCTTACAGCTATTTCATGATGATTTTGGTGTGAGGTTCTCCTTTGATGCTCAGGAAACCCCCCTCAGGTCCCTACTGTTAGTGGATCCTGTTGCTCGTGAGGTAACGAAGTTATGTCTGTGTGAGAGCCCAGCTTCCTACCTGCACCATGAAGAGCAATACAAGTACTGTGACACCCAAAAATAGGGACCTACAAGTGATCTTAAAGGTCAAGACCATGTAAATTGCCAGAAAACTTAGCCTCAAAGGCACTTCAGCAGGAGGATCGTGGGGGTGCCATAAACGGGCTTGAGGCCAGCCCTCTGCTGATACCCTTCTGTGGTAAAAGACTGTTGTAAAATATGGTAAATGCCATTCACCTTAACAAACCA
Source organism: Empidonax traillii (assembly GCF_003031625.1). Classification (NCBI taxonomy): domain Eukaryota; kingdom Metazoa; phylum Chordata; class Aves; order Passeriformes; family Tyrannidae; genus Empidonax; species Empidonax traillii. The sequence continues at coordinate 508,763 of NW_020955571.1, forward strand.
ACCCAAACAAACTCAATTTTCAACAGGGAATTCTGTGTATTTGCCAATGGTTTGCTGAAAACAATGTTTAGAAAGACCACACTTCAATCATCCTGCCTGCCCAGGAAAATATGTCATTAGCAAGGAGATACAGGGAGGATCATTGTCACAGAAAGTTTCCTTGTTGGCTGCATTCCAAGGCTTCAAAACTGAAATCTTCGTGTAGATCAATGACACTCTTTAGAAATACACCCTTGGCTTCATGAGAAGCATGGGCAGGGTGCTCAGTTAGCTGACCCTGTAAGCGCAGTGAAACTTCTCACACCTTGCTCCTTCCCTGCTTCCTGCTCACTGAATCCTGGGCCTGGATGTGCAATCAGAAGATACCAGTTCCAGAGCTGAGATACTGATTAGAGGTAGATTGGTGACTTTGCCAGATGTGTCTGCGATGGGACCTTGTTCCACCTGAATTCCTGTGCATGAGGGGCCAGGTACAACAGTACAGCTGATGCAGCAGGAGCCAGCTGTCCAACATGCTCTTACTACATGGTGATTTTGTTTCAGTCAGCCAATACTCAATGGCATTGTGGGTTTATTTCTAGCAAGAGGAGAAAATCATTATATGAGTAAGATTATTATTAGTTGTGTGGTCCTTTTTGTTTACAGGGAAGTATATGCATGCCTACGTCCCCAGAGCAACCTGGAAATGAATAGCACACAGTTGTGTTGCTCATTCTTTTCAAGATGGCTTTTTCTCTCAGCTTTGCTTGCCCAAATTTTCTGTCTCTAGGAAATGTGTCCCAGAGCAACTTTATCCATTACTTGTCCTTATTTTTCCTGGCTTCCAGCCTCTAATATGCTTCCTACAGCCAGCATGCTTTCCTCAGCATTTGTACTCATTCCATCAGGCTAGGTTTTAGTTCCTGATACGCTTTCATGCCACACATTATGTAAGTTCCTACTCTTTGTAGTTGTCATGGCCTTCAGAGGCTGTTTTTCTCTTTCCATCTTGTAGAAACCCTACACAGTTATCCACTGTTCTTAATTAGGTCTCCGCCTTTTACCTATAGAAGGCCATTTGATTTCAAATTGAAATAGCCCCTTACTAGAGTAGTAAGATACACTTTTAATCACCTGTGGGAATGGTAGTTAAAGATCCATTAGAACTCAGGAGAAATTTTACAGTGGTTGTGAAGTAAGCAGAAGTATGTATTGCTGCATGCTATTATTCTGTATTTCCTCCTGTGTTGTTCTTAACATGCACTGAGTTCAAAGAGGTTTCAGTTTGGAAACTTGAGGTGCCCTGAAATTATGTTCATTGGAACCTGCTCCACCTCCACAGCTCCAGCTAAGCAAAGGAAATCCTAATTTCAGGAGTCGCTTCCATTTTCTTTCCTATTTATCCTATCACAAACACCTAAATTGTTGCTTCAGAGCGTGCCGTGGTGTAGCACTGCCTTGATGGTGGAGAGCAACTCAGCCTAACACTGAAGTGCCTGAGTTTGCAAAATCAGGTTCTTCACACCCATCCCCAAGCAGGGGACACCATCTGCTCAGAGCACACCGAGCACACCCACAGGATGGGCTCCATACAAAGGCATTCCTGCTCCATCTCACCAAGCATGTTTCTTCGTGTGGAAAATGATGGCTGGGACAGAGAGGTGAGGAGCTGCCAAACTGGGTGATAGGAGCACTTGGAGACACAAATTAGCTACATACCCCTGCTTATCTGAGTTAGAGAAGCATATTGATACTGCTGAGCATATACAGGTATCTAAGTTCAGTGCATGGTAAAGTCATGGAGGAGATTATTCTGGGAAGTATTGAAAAACACCTGAAAGACAATGCAGTCATCGGTCACAGCCAGCATGGCCTCATGAGAGGAAACTCCTGCTCATCAGAGCTGATTTCCTTTTATGACAAGGTAATAATCTACCTGAATGATCAAGGAAAGCCAGTGGATGTCATCTTGGATTTCAGTAAAGCTTTCAATACTGTCTCTCACTGGATCCTTCTGGACAAAATGTCCAGCACAGCTGGATAAACACATCATGCAGTGGGCTAGTAATTGGCTCCCAGGTTGAGTACAGAGGGTAACAGTGAATGGGTGACATCAGACTGGCCACCTGTCACTTATGGAGTTCCACAGGTTTCTGTCTTAGACCTGTGCTCTTCAACATTTTCATAAATGAGTTGGATGTAGGACCAGAAGGGATACCCAGCAAGTTTGCAGATGATACAAAACTGGGAGGAGCTGTTGACTCCCTTGAAGGCAGGGAGGCCCTGCAGAGAGATCTTGACAAATTAGAGGACTGGGCAATCGCCACCCATGTGAAGATCAAGAAAGTGCCAGATTCTGCACCTGGAATGAGCCAATCCTGGATGTTCATACAGCCTGGGGAATGAGACACTGGAAAGCAGTGCCATGGAAGGGGACCTGGGGGGTCCTGGTCAATGGCAAGTTGAATATGGGTCAGCAGTGCCCTGACAGCCAGGAGGGACAACCCTGTCCTGGGGGGGCATCAGGCAAAGCATCGCCAGCCAGTTGAGGGAGGGGATTGTCCCGCTCTGCTCTGCACTGGTGTGGCCTCACCTGGAATACTGTGGCAGTTTGGGGCACCCCAATATAAGAAAGATATTAAGTTATTGGAGAGCTTCCATGTTTTACCATGTTGTTGGGAATGTTCAAAGTGTGAGTATTTATGCAGATAAAGGGAAGTGAACAGACACATATTGAACTCTTACAGATTTTTTCTTACAAATCAATAAAGTACTGGTTCTCACTATTTTTTCCATAGTGGTGGCTTGTTTTCACTACCTGTCAGCTGTCTGCTAATATTTGATTTGCACTTTATAGAGATATTTTTTTTTATTTTATTTTATTTTATTTTATTTTATTTTATTTTATTTTATTTTATTTTATTTTGCTTTATTTTAATAATATTTCTGGAGAGGCAGCTGAATGCTGATGAAGGTGAGAGCTAGCTGTAGGCCAGTGGTAAATGGAAGTAGAAAAACATTTCAGTCCAAGCAGCCTGCAGTGACCTCAGAAAAGGGCTCTGCCTGCATCACAATATTGCAGCATTATAGGAGTGATCAGCAGAGTGAAACAGCTCATGCTGAAAACCTGACATCTACATTAGGTGCCTTTTAGGATGGTTGCTTGAGTTCTTATCTGGTCCAATGGGTTGAACATGCACTTGTGGTTCAAACACATCAGATATGCTCCTGGAGCACATCTCATGGTTTAATTTAATCTGAAAGGAGTTTAGTTTACAGACTGCAAGCATGCAACACCAAATGCAGTAAGTGGGGACAACTGAACAATTTGTTTCAAAAGCACATTCCTTAACAAAAACACTAATGTAGGCAAGGCAAAAGACTGCTTGAAATACATTAAGTTTAGACTAAATTGAGCAAGGTTTTTCCAGTGTGATGTGTAGGAACAAAAAGCTGCAGGTTCACAATAAACTGCAGCTGACAAAAACCCCACAAACAAATCAGTATGCAGTTTCTTCTTTCTGCATCTCTCTACTTCTTTCCTGGTACACCACAGAGGAAGCTGGGGTGCTTAGCTCTGCATTCTGTATCTCACTAAAGAAGCCAGCCTTCTATAAATTAGGTATTGCAATACAACCTTACATGATCTAATAATAACCATTTTTAGTTTAAATTAAATATTACCCACCTCATATTTTAACCAGGAGAGTGCCATATTTTGCTTTCAGTAGATTGCACACTGGAGCGAGATTTATTCTATAAATATTTAAATAAACCATATTCATTACATTGTTTTTCCTCCCAGTCTTTCTATTTACTTCTATTTGCTATCATACAGGAGCCCCCGGTGGTGTAGAGGAAAACACACTGCACTGTCACTGCAGAGACC
>NW_020955571.1:513053-542261 GCF_003031625.1 Empidonax traillii
GACTGGCCATTAGTTAGTTATTTGCTATCAAAAGTTGCATTATGGCTTCAGCTCAGTTCTTCCCTGGAGGCTGTAGCCACAATAATATTGTTTGATGTAAATAGGTTGTGGTGACTGAATTTTTTACTCCAGTAAGCATATTGCTTGGAACATGCTGCTCACTCTCATGGTCCAAAAAACTGTGAAGAGATGACTCATACCTAACAACTGCTACTGATCTCATTTCCCTTACTCAAACTCCACAGTTTATGTACAGTTCTCTGTGTGAATGTTGTCTCCAGTCTTGCTTTATTCAGGCTTAGGAGCAAAGAAGGGACTTTCTTTCCTTTCTGTTAAAGGATTGGTGCTCGTCTCACTAGTTTAATGTTCATATACAAGAACATAATGGAAGTCTTAACTTCAGTTTATCCCACAGCAACTGCATGTGGTATTTTTAGAACTACTTTCTGAGCATTTTTAAGATAGATGGCCAGGTGAGCTTGCACTAGCCTAGACTTTAAGGAGCTATTTATATGTACGCATTACCCACTCCGAGCCACTTGCCTCTGTGCATGAAGATCGATGCATGTGACATACTTCCTTCCTGGGATGTAACTAGATTGCTGTTGTGGTCTTCCCCTGCTAAAATCAGCCACAAAGATTTCATGCTGCAATAATCCTTCTCTGGTCATGTTTATTTTAGTGGTTCTCCCGCTGCCTTCCCCCACGGCTTTTTCGCTGTGCGTGACCAGCTGACGCGCTGGTCGGTGTGCAGGGCTGCTCCAGGGTCACTGCGGTGGAAGTCACGACACTGTGCCAGCCTCAGCACAGGTGCTGACACGAACGCAAGTGCACGCTCCTGCCTCAGGGATGGGCACACTGGATCTCACTTTCTCCCTTGCCCTGTATTTCTACACTGTATTTCCACCTGGAGCCACTCAGAGGGCCTCAGAAAAGGAGGTGATGCAGGGAGCTGCATGATCCCAACTACAGAAGCTGGTATTTTTGAGAGAAGCAGTAAAAAAGCTGGCCAAGCAAGACTACAACTAGGCTCCCGTGTGGTGCCTTAATAACCCAAGGCTACGAAGATAACTTGGAAACCTGAAGGGAAGTCTACTTGTGGTTGAGCCCATTTTATGCACTGGGCTGGATTTATTGACGTGAGTCACACACACTAATCCTCACCTCAAGGCTTTTATTTGGCACTGAGCTTTTACTTTTCAGTCTCCATTGTCATCCTGTAGTTGAGCAGTTACTTTCTACGAAGATTTCAGTAAAATCTTTAGCAGAAGCTTTCCCCATCTAAGTTAGGAGAAGGTAGACAGGTTCTCTTAGAATAAGACAATTAGCTGGTGCTCCTTATCCCATTGTTCACCATGCTAGCAAAGTCAGCCATTAAGGGGAAGGTATGAGAATTCATGAATTTTACAGGCAAGCTGCATTAATATTATTAAATCCACTATAAGACTAACTAGGCTTTGGTAGAAAGTAGCAGTTTTTACCAATGAAGTCTGAGGTTTTGTACAGAAAAGAAGTCATCAAATATATCTTCAAAAAGTTATCCCATGCAAACAATGTCATAAATAACCTCATGAGGAGGAAACAGATTTCACTCATGAAATTACTTTTGTAATTTTATAGAATCATAAAATAGTTGGAAGGGAGCTTTAAAGGTCATCTAGTTTCAATTCCTGTGCAATAAGCATGGACATCTTCAGTTAGATCAGGTTGCTTAGAGCCCTATCTGAGTTTGAGTGTATCCAGGGATAGGGCATTCACCACCTCTCTGCGCAACCTGTTTCAGTGTTTCACCACCCTTATCATAAAAAATTTCTTCCTTATATCTAGTCTAGATCAACTCTCTTTTAGTTTATAACCATTACTCCTTGTCCTATTGCAACAGGCCCTACTAAAAAGTTTCTTATAAGTCCCCTTTAGGTACTGAAAAGCCTCAACAAGGTCTCCCAGGAGCCTTCTCTTCCTCAGGCTGAACACCCCAACTCCCTCAGCCTTTCCTCATAAGAGAGTTGCTCCAGCCCTCTGATCATTTTTGTGGCCCTCCTTTGGATCTGCTACAACAGGTCCATGTCTTTCCTGTGCTGAGGACCCCAGAACTGAAGACGGTACTCCCTGTGGGGTCTCATGGGAGCAGGGCAGAATCATCTCCCTCAACCTGCTCACCACAGTTCTTTTGATGAAGCCCAGGATGCAGTTGGCTCTCTGGACTGGAAGCACACACTGTTGGCTCATGTCCAGCTTTTCATCCATGAGAACCCCCAAGTCCTTCTTGGCAGGGCTGCACTCAAACCCTCCATCCCCCAGCCTGTTTTGATACAGGGCGTTGCCGTGACCTTGCGCTTGCACCTCATGAATTTCACACAGGCCCACTCCTCAAGCTTGTTCAGGTCCTTCTGAGTGGCATCCTGGCCTTCAGGTGAGTCAGTTGATTGCATAACTCCCCATTAAAGCAGCTCCAAGAGTTTGTCTACCTCTATGAGTTTATCAGTATCAGTGGGCACTTTCACATTTCCACGTAGTAGGGACTGCACAATTTTGATAATGTTACATGCTGACCCTGTGGTATTCATGCAGTTTGTGGAAAAATGGTGCTCACCAGAAATGTCTCGTCACATCTTTCTTCCACTCTAAGATTAACTTGGTAGTGAAACATGCAGAAAGTTGTTCTTTCTGGAAGGAAGGGAATATTCAGAAAAAGGAGAAAATGGAAAGAGCCACACTGTACTCTGCAGTAGTCCCAAATCGGCATTTGAGTCCAAGCTCATCTTTTGTCCGTGCTGATGGAGACAAACTTATTATTTACACAGAAGGTAACACAGGCCCAGCTCAGGGGCAAAAGCTAAGTGCATACCCATTTAAAGGGCATCCTAGGTTGGGAATGCTGTTTACAGCTCTACTGGTAAATTAGTTAACTAGCTGTGCAGGATGAGTTATCTTCTCTTATGCTGTCTCTTATGCAGATCATATCCAGGTCATGGTGACTACAGGGAAGATGTCTGATGGGGATTTGCATCAGCTCCTCATCTGCTCCCAGGAACCCCTTGGGATAGCACAAACTGTCCTGGGCCAAACCATGAGTGCAGCATGGTCCCAGTGTAATGGTGCAGATAGTCAGGCTCCAGGGCCAAGAAACTGTCAATCTTCTCTTGAAAATGTACCTACTGTGTCCAACAAATTTCCTCCTCACGTGATCTTTTGCAATACCATTTTGACCTGATCTCTGTCAGACAAATTATGAAGTCTCTTTTAGAAATGAGTTGGTGTTGTGTACCAGAAGGATCACTGTGTGTGCAGGCAGCCCACAGCTGGGTTCCCCTTAGAAGCGGGGACCAAAATACAGATGTCCTGTAGTAAGCAATGTGGCCATGCAGGGCCCAAGCAGTGAGATGGATGAGTATCAGCAAGTATCATCTTGCTCCTTCAGTGTGGTCCAGAAAATAAAGACAGCCTGAGTGACAGTGGGCGAGGCCTTCTGAGGAAAAGGAAAAGGAAAGACAGTACTGGAAAAGAGAAGAATATGGGGAATAAGAAGCAGAAGAAGGAAAAGAAACGGGAGGGAAAAAAAAAAAAAAGCAGGAGGAGGAGAAGCAGAGGAAGAATCAGAAGAAGCAAAAAAGAAGTGGAAGAAGAAAAAGAAGAAGCAGATGAAGCAGCAGAAGGAGAAGAAACAGCAGAAGGAAAAAGAAGAAGGAGAAGCAGAAGAGGCAGAAACAGAAGTGGAAGCAGAAGGAGCAACAGAAGGAAAAGCAGAAGGAGCAACAGAAGGAAAAGCAGAAGGAGAAACTGAAGAAGAAGGAGAAACAGCAACAGAAGTAGGATAAGAAGCAGAAGAAGGAGAAGAAGCAGCAGAAGCAAATAAGAAGTAGAAGAGCAAAATTAGCAGAAGACATGAAAGAAGAACAGAAGAAGTGGAAGAAGCAGAAGAAGAAGTATCAAAGCCAAACAAAGAAGCAGAAGAACCAGAAAAAGGAGAAAAAGCAGCAGCAGAGAAGAAGCAGAAGTAGCAGAAGCAGGAGAACAAGCAGAATAAGGAGGAGTAGCAGCAATAGAAGGGGAAAAAGAAGAAAAAAATAGAAGAAAAGAGAAAGGAAAGTGTGAAAAGAAGAAGCAGAAGAAGCACAAGCAGAACAATCAGAAGCAGAAGAAGGAGCAAAAGCAGAAGCAGCAGAAGCAGATAAAGAAAATAAAGGAGTCAACGACAAAGAAGATGAAGAGGAGGAAAACTGTGATAGAGATGGAGAAGAGGAAAGGAGAGATGAAGAAGTGGCAAAGGACAACCTGAAAAAGACAATACACTGAAAACTGTGCAACAAACAGTATTTGAAAAGGGAAAGAGAACTGGCATGAAGTTCATGCTTTAGTCAAATATCTGCAGAGGCTGAGAGCTCATTGCAGGAAATGGAGCAGGGGAAGCCGCACTTTAAAGATTCAAGATGCTATTAGAAGAGATTCTCCTGTCTCATGATGTTTATTAAATATCCAATTTTAGACTAGTGATAAGGTCAGACATTAGTACCGAGGTCCTATGTCAATATTTTATACTTATTGACCCCCATTCTCATGCTTTTGGGGAACATGCTGGAAACTGTTGCAAAAATTACATGGGGATATGATACATAAATATAAGAAAATACTAGCTGTAGCACTAATTTCTTTGTTTCCTGGAACTAGATTAATTTTATTTTTTCATCTACAGCTTCGAAGGACCTGTAGGGTATGACAAATATTTATTCTCAGCGTAGCATTTTGCTGCACATGCAGAAAGGTTGTGGCTGTTTCTCGATGCTCCCTGGCTGCTGCGTCCCTGGTGATGCCATTCAGCGCAGACAAAGAGGCGAGCAGGGGGAGCATTCATTGCGGCCGACACTGCCAGTTTACAGCATCCACTTTTTTCTCCTGAACTACAATACCCCAGTGCCAAACATGGACTTCATGATCCCCCTTTAAACTGTTCTCTAGCCAAAAAAGGAGAATGCTATCTGGCAGCACAGCTTCAGTTACCGATTAATTAATGAATACAGAATTACAGATATCTGATTATTGTTAGACAAATGTCATAGTGACAACATTATGCACATAATCTGTCCCATGCTACTGCCATTTACTGAAGTTAGCCCCAAAATGTGGATACTAGATGGCAGATCACTGCATTTGCTGAAGGTTAAAATCAAAACCTTTTGAAAACTTGTAAAAGATAGTTCAATACCTATATTTTAAGGGGAAGGCATAAGCATACCTGATGATCATGAACACCAGCCAGGGAGATGGGGACAGTTTGTGAGTCAAGACCTCAGTCTGCTATATGTGAAAAAGCCTATGAAGGTGAGAGCTTCAGGAAGCTATGGAGATGAGAAAAATGAATCATTACACTATTCGTGTATTTTTACAGATTCTAACCTCAGAAAGACAGAACAAAGTATAATAAGTAGTGACCTTCAGCATTTGACAAGTACCTAATTTTGTAGATAGGCTGACCTCAGATATGACTGATTTCTGAATGAGCTGGGACACCTACATGAATCACAGCATGAGAGGCTGGAAAGGCTACCTTGAACAAGTTCCAAAACTTTAATAAAATAATATGCAAGTATTCAGCTGAATATAGTACTTACAATCAAGGCACACTGATAGCTTTTAGAAACAACATCCTCTCTCTGCAGGATAGATGCCCTCGACACAGGTTGTAGGCACCTCTAGGGTGAGACTGCTTCCTTTCAGTATTTATTTAGTGCAGGATTAAGGGAGGCTATGCTCCATATTTGAAGCCCCAAATTATTATTACAAGATAGTGCATAACAGAAGGGAAGACATTTTCCCTGCATACCTTCAGCATTTTTCACTATACTTGGACCTGAACTGGCTGTTCCTGGGAGGGGAACTTTTTCAGGCAGAGTTTTTCTGCATAATATTACTAACAGTACTAATAATTACACTAATTATAATAATGCTAATTATATAATAATACCTTATAATATAATATAGTATCATAACAGAATGAAAAAATGAGTTATTATATCTGTTAATGTGTTATATGGTAATTATAATATTATGCTATTAATATGTTATAATACTACTAAGAATAACACTAATGAGAATAAATATAACACGAACAACAAAGCATGAATAACTTTTCTCTCATCTATGCTGATTCATTCCCTCTGTATTGTTCTAGACAGAGGAACAACATTACCTGAGCCCTCTACCCTTATTTTCCCTTCTGCCTTCCAAACCACAGAGCAGGTTGAAGTCAGCTGTTCTAAAATGCAAATGAAGCTCAGGGAAATGCTGTTCTTCCTGCAGGTCTGGGCAGATGCGGTGAGATCACAGACAGTAATCAGAGCACTTACAGTTTGTCCTGATTTCTTAAGTGTTGGATCAACTCAACACCAGCACAGAAGAGCAGATATGGGGTTCCAATGGCATGTCACTAACCAGGAGGTGCTGCTCATAGGGAGCACTGCCACTTCTCCAGCTTCTGGAGGAAATCTTGGTGGCTGTTTCCAGGTTCAGTCAGACTGAACAGCAGGTACATACTCTGGGGTCAGCAATTGCCTGGCTTAGCAGAAAAGTGAGCTCCTGTGCCCTCATGTGAGTCAGAGCTTCTGGTTTCTACACACTTGGATGTGCTACTGCTCCTACCTTGGAAATCCCTAGTACTGTACAAAATACTCAGCTCTGATGTCTCCAGCAGATGATTTTACATCTCTTCTCTCTTTTTAAAATAATTATATTTTGTCTCTGGCTCCTCGAATAACCGATTAGATGGCAATCTCAGCTTTCTTTGAATCGCTGAATCATTTTGTCTTTGTCTTCACTATAAAGAGTGTGAAACGTGGTATCAAAAGGCTTTAAAAAACCAAGAACAAATAAGCTCAAAAGGTCCTTTTTTTTTTCTAGAACCTTAGAGTGCAGAACCGAGTCTAGCTAGACAGATGTTTGTGCATGTATGTGTGTTCGAGCACAATTTACATGGCAAAGAGCTTCCCACCCGGCTTTAAACAATGGCCATTGTCACCCCCTGAAGGCCTGCAGAGCGCTCCCTGGCTTGCCCACTCTCCAGGGCTGCCTGCTCCCTACAGAACTGGAGCTTCTGGTTCTCTCTCATTCGGGTCAGTGCAATAACACCTTGTGGGGAATCGCAAGTTAAACACATGTAAGGGAAAGAGACAAAGGGGAGCCTGCCGCTGATAGCAGATAAGACACCACATACACTTAACCAGGCTAACCTTATCTTGTTATCTTAAATTAGCAGAGTTCAATCTAATTAAGTGCTCACATGGAAGAAACCCAAGTTGCGGTGTGACTAGTCAGCCTGAAGGCTCTTTTAACCGCAGCGCTGGGACGGCTCTGCTGTGCTGCGGGCTGAGAGAAGGAACGATTCATGCCCCAAATAGTTTGCAAGCTAAAGCTTGGTCTCCTTGCAGAAAGGTGGGCGGGCACTCATTTCCCAAATTCAGTTTGTGTCTTTAAAAAGTAGTATCTGCTGGGTTTTGCAAGTCTTAAAATAAGATTAGCATATGCGTATGCCTTTTTTTTTGTTTTGCTCTTATCAGCTGCATTAACTACACCAGGGCTGTTGCCTAATACATTTACACTGATAAGTTATATTGCATCTAAAACAGAAGCTCTTATAGTAGATAAGGCCTAGGAAATCAAACTGCATTGAAGTTTATACCCTGATTTATTTATTTATAGCTTGAGGTTTATCAGCAACAGAGCAGTTCATAATTTGCCATTGAGGATTTGTCTGAAATGCACAAGAACCAGTCAAAACTGCAATACTGGGAGCAGATTTGAATCCCAAAGCTGTGACCCAGTAAATTCAACAGCCAACAACACCCCAGAGAACAATGTCTCCAGCATTTGTATATGATGGTTCTTACTTCCCACTCCATATGGCTGGATGCCCTCTTATACCCAGGTGGTCTTTACTTGCAGCAAGGCCTGGAATTCACACAGGTGGATCTCACAGTAAATTGGAAGCACTGCCACCATGCTACAGTAAGTACAATAGATTTATTCCTGTACAGATGGATATAGCAAGCCTTTTGTACACAGTAATTTTGTGGTATGAGCAAAGCTATATATCCCTAACTACTTTTTGATACATTCATCTAAAATTTATCCCTTAAATTTGAACCCTCTTGAGCATAGCACGGGCCTTGGTTAATTGTGTCCAGGTCTGAAGATGGCATAGATATTGAGAAGTAGCATAAACTGTAACAGAGGGTGTCTCAAGAAGGCCAGTGTATGGTGAGATCATGTGTGGTGCAGCACCAGAGCTCAGCTGACAGGGTGCTGGCCCTTGCTGTCTGTCCATGCAGAACAAGAGCCCCAGGGAGGGTGGGAACCAGTGCACTCAGCTGGAAGAATAGCAAACTGAGAAGGAAAATGAGCTCTTGTCTTTTGCTCCGTTTGCTGCTGAGGTGTTGGGGGCAGGCAGGGGGGAAGCCTGCAAATGAAATATCAGCCAGCTCCTTCATTTGAACAAACCTGAAAAACAAGGAAGAAAAAAAAAAAAGTGTCTGGGATAGCAGATACAGCCTCCCACAACAATTCATCTCAGCTACTAAGGGGGAGAAGAGGGGGAAGACAAACAGGCATCTGGTCTTCCTGATTATCCTCTGATCCGTGAATTTAAAACCTTGTGAAATTCAGAGGTGGGAGGGTTTCTCCCAGGGAGCTGTGCAGCATTCCTGGGAACAAAGAACAGCCCAACACCTAAAGCAGCTCACCTGCAGAACTGCTCTACTATTCATATCCCTAACTAGGCGAGAAGATGACACCTCCTTTCTGCACCTTTTCTCCATCATTTGGACTGCCACAGTCCAGATGTTCAAAGCCCTCTTCCTGCAGTCCAGCTAATAAATCCCTTTCCAAACCCTCCTGTCATGACTGTCTGCTGTCCTGCTGACAACTCTTGTGTGCTGTCAGAGAGGATCTTGGTACCTGAGGACAGCTGAAGGTCCTCAGGGATCTGAGCACCTCCTCCACTCAATGGGAGCAGGGTTGTGTCCAAGGTCAGGCCCGTTTCCCACACACAGACCTACATAAATAGGTTTCAGCCAGGAGCACAAAGCTGCCAGAGGTGAACCATACCCATTGGAGCTGCTGGAGTGTCCACTGCACATCTCCAGTGGGCTTCAGCACCCACACTGAGCTGCAGGAGAAAGGGAAGGGGTGCAGCCAGGAGAGAGAGATGCAGCAGATAAGCTAGTGATGCTTGGTCACAATTAGGGGCCAATCCCAGCTGCAGAAGATAGCATCACATTGAAAGTTGCAAGAAAAGGACATTGCCGCTATTGACAGTGCTTCCAGGACTGGGAGCACCTGGGATCATGGACTTCTGCATCATGGAAGCTGTTGGATGACAGGAGGCAAGGGAGACATGGAGGAAGGGGTGAGGAGGAGCAGGACCCCTCCCCTTCCCTCATTTATTTGTTGCTTCCTTCCCTCATCCCTTCTGGGTGAGAACGAGATGTTTACATACCTGCGGGGTGGGATGGTGATACCAAATGGTGAGAAAAGAGTTCTGAGTAAGCAGAGGAAAGAGCACTGTTGAAAACTGCGTCACTGGCTACTGAATATATCATGGACTTATGCATGCATCTGTTTCTTCCTTCTTTTTAATCATATCTATGAGATGACATCTCACCCATTAAAAAAAAAAAAAAAGAGGAGAGAAAAAATAGGATCAAGAAGCACATCCAGGAAGGGACACTGTGTTGTGTCAGCTGGAGAATGTATACCCAGATCCCTTTGCAGAGGGCACATAATCAGGTGGTCTCTCCAGCAATATCTCTGGTATGTTTAAAGCAAAACAGTCCTGTGCAATTCTTCACCCTGCATAAATTATATGGAGAAGCTGCCTAAGGAATATGTGTGTCACCACCTGCTGTTGAATATGGACAGAACTGCTCAGCCACGGACTGTCAGCTTCACTACACCGAGTGTCACCGGCTCGGTGTGTTTCCTGGCAGCCCGGGCAGCCCCTGGAAACCGTGCATCTCCTACATTAGGAACTTTCATTATATCCCTCTTCACCTGTGGAAAACTGACCATGTATACAAACTAAACAACATCCTCTTGCTTTCAGACACAGATCTTGTAAAAAGGCACTATCAGATTCAGATGAGCTTTAAAGCAGATGCTGTTATCATAGCTGCTCACTGCCAAAAGCATACTACCCTCTTTCAAATAAAACGCATGTCACAAGTAAGCAACCGTGAAGTTCCGTCTATTTAAATGTCTCTCAGTGTTGAAAATAGCAATGCAATGCAAGGCATTTTAGACTTACCACACCGTGGTTAAAACAAACAGCTAGCGCCAACACTCCATACATTGACATCCATTATGTTCCATTTTTAAACAAAATGAAGCATAAACTGTTGGCACTGGTCCACAGTCTTGACAGATTATAATTAAACATGCTGTATAAAGAAAAGTGATAACCCAGAAACTCTTCAGCCCTCACATGGCCAGTGAACGCATGGGCAAGCCTTCCAGCTCACTTGTGTTACCTGACAGGCTGCCTTCAGCCGTGTGCTCTGTCAGTCTCCTCATTGCATTCTGTCCTCTAACATCACAGGGACCTGGAGATCCCTGGTACTTCCAGCAGTTGCCCACTTATCATGGATGAGCACTGTTACAGTCATGACAAGCTCTTGTTGCTCCTCAGACGTGTGAAGCTGAGGAGGATCATGCACTGGCAAAGCAGCAAATGCATTAGAAGGCAGGAAATGGAGACCCTTTGCCAGACAGAGGATATCCCACAGTGTGGTGCAGACCAGCTTCTTTGTTTGGCACATGATGTCTTGGGATAAATCCTTAGAAACTGTAGTATCACCGAGAAGATCAAGAAGGACTCAGAACCAAAATAAATCAGGATTACATTAAGCAGGCTGACCTCCAAACACAGGCAAATTAAGCACTTGCAGAGAGTTAGGGACTACCTATGCCAGCCGCAGAAGGCCAGGTTCCTTTGGCAGATGTAGCCTGACTCCGCTTCCAGAAACAAGAGCAGTAATACTCTTGTTTGTGTATAATGCTGCAAAGCCTGAACTGATTCCAAGGATGAATTATTTCCTCTCCCATCACCAAAAGAGCAGGTAGGTAACTCTCAGTGTAACATTACTGAAAAGTAGAAAACAAAACCAAGCCCAAAAATCATATTACAGGTAAGGAAAAAATAAAAACCTAGTAGGAAAGTGTCATGTAATGTAAATGTATTCAATAGAAACTGGAGATTTGCATTCTAACTCCAGACATGTTACTGAAGTTTTCTTTGAAAAGGCTGTTGCAGTTAGATATAAAAGCATGTGGGTTGCTCTTCTACCCTCCCCCGGGGCAGATAAGCAATCAAAACAAACATTTATCTGAGAGATCTGTTAATCCTCTGCATAAATAACATTTCACCATGAAAGTTATATTGGGCTTAGTGTTCCTTGAGCATTGAGGAGCTTAGCGAAGCAGTTCAGTCCTTATCCTATGAGCACAACCACAAAATCCAATCCATGTTTGCTTGTCCTAAGGTTACCCAGGACTCAGGGATAAGGGCCATCTTTGGTCTCTCTCTGCACAAAATGCAGTTCTCCAGTCCACCCAAATCTCTGCTTCCTGGTACAAGTGAGTAGGCAGAGGGAGCCTGGCACAAGGTTTAGGGCAGACAAAAGACATACATTCACTTTTCCTTAGGTTAGCAGGAATATTCATGAGGATCTCTTTCTTTCAAAGCAAAGGAGCTCCTTAGCTTGTTCTAAAACTGGAGCTGAAGATCCCTGCATAGCTGCTGAGTAGGGGAGGGTGAAGTCTGGCTCAGAGAGAGCACGTGCCCTTAGGGGAGGCAAAGCTTTATTGGGGAAAGGTAAGCAGAACCCTTTCAGAAATGCTGCCAAACCTGAAAGCTCAGGGGATACTTTACAGAGTATACCTGCTGGGCACAAGCTGCTTGCTGAAGAGTTTGGAAGGTGAATAAAGAGGGTGGTCCTGCGAGATGCAAAGGCATCTGCCTCCAACAGACTTCTCATGGGACTTCTGTGAACCGGCCGCCTTGTCGCCTTGCAGATATGGACCTCCCTGGCTCTTGTCCTGATCTTTCCTACAGGTGCACAGGTTCCTTCTGGATACAGAACTTAACCAGGGAAGAACAGGTGACTGGCTGAGTCTGGGTCAATTCAGATGCACAAATATTTTATTTGGAAGCACATTTCTCCATGCTGGCCCTCACCACGTTGTTCATTTTTGACCTTTGTGTTGGAGGGGGCTGGTTTTGCAAGGTACGCTGCAAAGCGCTGGATGGAAAAGGAGCTGTCAGAATATAGAAGTGCTCTGACGTATGCTCCCCCAAATACTGAGGTTTTGATTCTCAAAGAGGAACTTGGTGAGGGAATGTGGTGAGGCTGATAGAGAAGCTGGGGAGAAGACTTAGAAGAGTTTTTTCCCCATGTATCACATTATAAGATTGTAAAGTCATTGCCTCAGTTGTTATCCAGAAAGGGGGAGTTGAAATCTGGTAGTCACTCGCAGTGTCCTGAATATTGTCAAAAAAGCCAGCCAGCCAGCTTAAGGCCACAAGGCTAGTGATGATCACTGCTGGGGACGTGGGGGGTTAGAGACAGACCCTTTGCTAAAAGCACCGTGTACATCATATCCCACGCAGCCACTGCAAAATACCTACAGCCTCTGCGAGAAACCACATCACAAGAGAAAGCACCGAACTGAAAAGGGGGAAAGGAAGAATGTAGTGCCTGTGACAATTCTTCTCCTGAGCTCGGTCCTGAGAAGCCTAAGTCCCTGAAAGGCTGAAAGAGCTCTAAGCAGCTGTTAGGTAAATCTGTTCTCCCCTGAGGGCACACACAGTGGGGTGGTTCTGGCAATAAAAGGCTGCTCTCTTCCCTTCCTCAGTTGAGGACCTCATCATCAGCATCTCAGTAGGGGGTGGATCTTCCTCTGAATAAAAAAGAACACTTGGCTTGGACAGTATGGTCTGGGCTAATCTTCCTCAACTGTTTTGGTTTATCGCTGCCTTCTTAAATACCATTGTCTCAATTACAACAATATTACATGTCATTCTTTTAAATACTTGTACAGAAAGACAACTTATTTTCCAAAAGCAGGAATCTGATACCAAATTTATGAAGAGAAATAGTCAAAGGCAGTATATCTGGCACTGATTAAGAAAAGTTATTTAGAGCTACCGAAGGTAATTGATGATAAAATGTATCTTTGTTCCAGTTTTATAAATTAGGTAACTGAAGCATGGAAAAATTAAGTGACTTGTTCAGAGCTGTATAGAAAGCCTTGGGCATGGCTAGGATCAGACAGGTTATTAACCTCCAGTCTCAAGCCTTTTAACTGTTTGTCTTAACTTTTTCCTGATAAAATCTCAGCCTCCGTTTCAGATGAGAAAACTACGAGAAGAACTTCGGAAAGCTACCTGTAAGCAGCAGACTAATGAATCCTGCTTTCTCGGTGGATTTGAACCCTGAAAGCTGAAATTCCCCCATGATAGCAACACCCTCCCCCACAGTTGCCCCCCACATCTGTTTGTCTCCCCAGCAGCCCCGGCAGCTCTGCTACAGCTGGAGGGCTGCTGGTGACGACTGTCCTCATGGGGAAAGAGGTGACTTTGTGTCTCTCTCGTTTGCACAGTACCTGATTATAATGGAAAACTCTTATGGAGTGCGGTCTCTTTGCAAGCCTTTCTTTGAAATATGGTCGGGTGGGTTCAACAGTAACTGGAAGATCACAGTTTCTTCAGGGAAGCAGGCTAAAGATTGAGCTAAAGCACCTGCCGCTGTCTGGAGCTGTGGGAAGCACTGTGAATTTTCCTGTCCAGCAAGCTGATTAAGTGGAGCGTTTTTGGAATCAGTGTAGTTTCTTAATATTTACCCTGTTTATCTTCTGGGGAATCACATCAAGGACTACAGTGCTGCATTGTGGATGTTTCCTAGCAGTGCTCCAGCTCCCCAGGGCCTGTGTCACTGCTGGAGGCTACAGAGCCATGATTACCCTCAGCCATAGGCTGGTGGCCATGTCATCAAGTGCCATCTTATCACAGCACAGACCTTGGGACAAGCTTCCAACTGGCCTGAGGTTTATGTCTCAGATCTGTAGGAGTGGCACTATAGTACACAGGCGACCATGATTTTAAAGAAGTGATTAAATTTTACAGTTGTTTTCACTGCTCTTCATGGATTATGTTGTTTAGGGGCTGAGACTCTACTGATGGTGTAGATACAGAAGGAGAAAAGCAGCTCATATTTATTAGCCTGCTTTACTGTTTGCCCCACTCCAGTGGATTTTGCCTCACTCTGGACTGTGGGCCCAGCAGAACATGCACTCTTTTTAAATTTGTTAGTCTTATCCATATTTACCATCAGGTACTCTGATGACTTTTTTTCCTCAAACATCATTCTATATGGTTAATTATATACCAGTCTGCCTGATGTGGAAAGCACAGCACAGTGTGTCCTGGCTGGTATGACAGAACCAGAACATTTAAACCAAATAATAAATACGGCTTGAGCAAGGAGCCTCAGGGTTGATGCCATAAGATGGACCCTAAAAAATAAGGAACTTCTTTCCATAGTAAAAAGACACATTTTCTCCTTGTGTCAGTAGTGACGGTAATTGCCATAGCTGAGAGGAGAGGAGAGCGAATTTGATTGCCAAAAGTTTGGAAAACTTTAAAAGAGAAAACTGACCTGGCAGCTGTGAAACTGAGAACATGGAGCAACATCTAACACAGATGTCAACTACAGAACAACTTTGTCCCATGTCTGTGAAATGGCCATGGAAAAGGAAAACCATGATCGAAGATGCATCTGCTGATGTATACCCAGGAGACAAAGTGGAATATGAACTGCAAGGTTTATTTTAGGCATCCTGTGAAATCTTAAATATGACTCTTTTGACCTGTATACATGCAATGTGATTTCATACTAGAACACAAAAGGAGAACTACCATAATTCTTGAGGCATGGCAGCAGAAACTCCCATTTCAAGGTAAAAGAAACCCATAAACTGGAATTTGTACAGCCTGACCATGTGAGGCTTTTATCTCCATCTTCTTTTATATCTTTATCTTGTTCTCCTAATTTTCCTTGTTCTCTGATTTATCCTTCCACTGCTTTCTCTTGCCTCTCCTTTTCCATCCCCACTGCCCTCTGGCACTGTGTGCCCTCTGCTCCAGCAAACAGTGCTACTCCTCACCTCCCACGCTACCTGGTGTTGTTGCCCAAGAGGGAGCAGGACACCTAAATGGTAAAGAGACCTTCACCATGCAAAGGGTCAGGTTTAGAAACAAGATTTAGAGAACAGAAAGTTGAGAGGAGTCCACTGCTTTGGGCTGGTTGGGATACTTTACTCAGTAGAACAGTGTTGTACAGTGCAACAGTGCTGCCCATGCTGTTGGCACAGCAAAAAGGCAGAGCCTCAAGGAAGGTGCACTGATTGCTTCTTTGGAGGAAAAACCTTCATGAGTGAGCATGTGATAGGGTTGCCTATGACAGAAGAAGTTAGATTCAGTGGCAAAGGTAGTCTCTTCCAGTTGCATGTTTCTTTGCTACCTCTCACATATCCTCAGCACACCCAGATTTACAGTCTGAGACTTAACCATGGGAAAAACAAACTCTTAGGTTTCAGAGGCTCTGCAACTTCTTCAGTTATTAAGAATAAAACAAAATAGCACCCTGCCTCACCACTGGGCATAGGGTTTTGGGGGTTGGGGTTTTTTTGGTTTATTTTTTAATATCTGGGTTCTTCTCAGATCCTTCTGACAATCTTGGTAGCAATCAGCTCAGTACTCATCTAGAGCTTTAAACTAACCTCTTGAATTGCTCCTGTCAGTAGAGCAGAAAACCAAGTCCCAGAATTATGCAGTCATGCTAAACTGTGCTATCATAGTTGGAAAGGGAGAACTAGTCTGCGCCAGACCTCTTTTCAAGGTGGGCTTCAATAACACTCAAAGTTGAAGATACTGTACCATCTGGACCCACAGAAAACTAAATTGTGGCTGAATACAGCAAAGTCCACCTTACAGGAGATGATTCCAATCCCTTACCCCTCCACAGCAGCTTCAAGTGACTGTGATGGATTCAGAGGGTCCATTAGCTGTCATCTATTTCAAGAGTAATCTCAGTAGATGTCTTTGAAAGGCATTTCATATAGAATCAGCTTCATTGCATGCCTCCCCTTTTGGTTGCTTCAGGTCACTTGTAGTTCATAGCCATCCATACGTCTGCCTTAGCTGTGTGCATTCCATTAAATAGGAAGACAATGCTGGACTGATTATCTTCTGCAGGATGGTGACACAATGCCCTGTCAGTGTCACAGCCTTACTTTAAATCACAAACAGGCACAGTAACCACTTACATGTGTCAGGCAGATAAACAGCTGTATCTGCCTGGATAGAGGATGAAAACCACAAAGGGTCATTCCCCACTATTGGCAAATGGCACTCAGTGTTTCACTGTAAGAGCTTTTTCCCACTCAGCATTTATTCCTCTGTAATTCTTATCGTAATGCCCAGAAGGACACACAAAATTTGTCAGTCACGCACACCTTAGAATGGTTTGTTAAAGGCCTGCACTGCTGTCCAGCCCACTGCCCTGAAGTTTTTTTCATCTTAGAAATAGATGAATTTAGTATGTCTTTCCACTTTGAAAAACAGTCTCTATGAGAAGTAGAAGCAAATGCTTACAACACTGTTTCTAATTGCTGTTTCTATTGTTTTTTTTTTTCATAAAACTTTTACCAGATGTGGCTTTTTTCTTAGATACTCCTTTCTCACGTTTCCTTTTCAGAAAATTAACTGCCATTTTAGCCACAGTTTGTGGGCAAATATTTGTTTCAATTTCCTTTTATTTTATAAATACTAACATTAGTTTGTAAACCCATTTGGGTTTTTTTTTTTGTTGTTTTTTTATTCTTTTACAAAAGAAAGTGAAAAGAAGCATGATTATATTTTATTATATTCTAAAAATATATTGCATATATAAATATAATATGTTATATTCTAAATATATAATATTCAAATATTTGACAAATTAAAGAGTTGGGCGATCACCAACTGTATGAAGTTCAACAAGACAAAGTGCCGGATTCTGCAGCTGGGATGGGGCAAGCTGGGATGCACATATAGACTGGGAAATGAGATGCTGGAAAGCAGTGCCATGGAAAGGGGTCTGGGGTCTTAGCTGATGGCAAGCTGAATATGAGTCAGCAGTGCCCTGGTAGCCAGGAGGGACAACCCTGTCCTGGGGGGCATCAGGCAAAGTATTGCCAGCTGGTCGAGGGAGGGGATTGTCCTGTTCTGCTCTGACCTGCTGCAGCCTCACCTTGAATATTGTGTGCAGTTTTGGGCACCACAATAAAAGAAAGATATTAAGCTCTTAGAGAGTGTCCAAAGGGGGGCAATGGAGATGGTGAAAGGCCTTGAGAGGAAGCCGTATGAGGAGTAGCTGAGGTCCCTTGGTCTCTTCAGCCTGGAGGAGACTGAGGGAAGACCTCACTGCAGTTACAACTTCCTTGTAGAGGAAGAGGAGGGACAGACACTGATCTCTTCTCTGTGGTGATCAGTGACAGAACCCAAGGGAATGGCCTGAAGTTGTGTCAGCAGAGGTTTAGGCTGGATATTAGAAAGAGGTTCTTTATCCAGAGGGTGATTGGACACTGGAACAGGTTCCCCAGGGAAGTTGTCACAGCACGAAGCCTGATGGAGTTCAAGAAGCATTTGGACCTCAGGCATATGGTGATTCTTGGGGTGTCCTGAGTAGGGCCAGGATTGGTCTTGATGATCCTAATAGGTCTCATCCATCTCAGCATACCCTATGATTCCATGATATTGAGATGCGTTTCTTTATGACTTTCTTTTTGCATTTCTTTTATTTACTTACCTTCTTAAGATTTGAAAAAAACAGGAATAAAGTGGTTATTAGTATAGAAATTGCCTTTTTTTTTTTTTTTTCTTTTCAGTTTTATGCCTCCTCACCATGCACAAGAGACATATGAATAAGATATCACCAAAAAGCCAAACAGATCTTCTTTTGGCTTATGCAACCTGAGCCCTTCTAAACAGAAGACATGTCCTTTTTGCTAAAGCATCGAGTGAACTGAGGTGTTTCTACTGATACAGAGTTTAAAGACAAGATCTCTCTGAGGGTCAGCAAGCATGGAGAGTGCACAGCTGTCCTTTCTTTTTCACCCATTATAGTCATGTACAGAAATCCATGACTTTTGTTCATTCACTGGTCAAAAGATTCAATGGACAACAATTTACTGTTCATGAATCTTTAAGCCATTTGCTGCCACTTACTGGATAGCTAGACATCCTGCTTCATAAAAAGATTAAAAAAAAGGATCACAAATGGGCTTATGAAATTTGTAGTAAGCATCACCTTAAGCCTGTGTCAGTGTAAGAAAAACGTCAAGGGCAAAATGAACATTAAAGTTGTTCCACTTGCTGGAGACTGACTTCTTCGTTAATGAGTTACAGCTATAAAATGCTTGTAAACTGTACCACCCCATTTCACTTCCTCCTCCTCTGTGCTGCTCCATACTGGCTGCTTGACTCTCCTGGGAGTGGGAGCAGGCAATTGGAATATCAAAGCAAAAGGAATTTTAATCCATTTGCAGAAGAGTTAGAGATAAATTAACACCTAGCAGGAAGTGAGAATACATTTTCCTACCTTTTTCCACATGAGTTTATTTCCTGAGGGTATCAGTACTGATAGCATTGCTATTTCCTCAATGAAATGAGAAGTTAATTTTGTTTTGGTGTATCTGGAGAGTTGGCATTAAAAATATAGATGGTTAAAAGAACATTAGAAACTACAAAGCCAAATATTTACAAATAGTAGACAGAACTAAGAGGATAGTGCATTTATACTACAGTCTATTCCTTAGTAACACAAGAACATACTGTTTTGCTGGAATTATTGTCCAGCTAGGAACGGGAGGATGAGGTACAGCCCATGCACATTTGGTCTATCCCCGGTTTTCAGTCCCTCTTCACACTACTGAGACCCTGATCTGAAGGCAGAATTATTAATTTCTTCCCAGACTGTCCTGAAGAAGTGTTATCCTATTATTCAAGCAAACCACAACCACAAATTAATTCATTTTTCACATTGCCTCAAAGAGAATAGCAGTGAATTTCTCTTTTCACAGCTGACAGCTGAGATGCAATCAGCGACGTCCACAATATTTTCATAAATGAAGCAGCCAGCTCTCGAGCAGGGAGCCTGGAAGAGAGAAATACCACCATCAGCCACTTTGGAAAAGCCTTATTTTAGCAGCATGTATGAGGTTTCTGTGACAGAGCCAAGGACAGAGCACAGTTCTGCACTGCAACACCTGTTTTCTTGGCTGTGCTTGTTTCAGCTCCCTACTTAACATGGCCAGGGTCCAACAGCTTCCTTCAGTCAATAAACCTGATCCATCCTCAAAACAGGTCTATGATGTTTATCACTTCAGCTGGGAAGTCAGGACAATACTAAGTGATCAAATACTCAGAACTTCCAGACTGGATACCAGTAGCCAAATTTTGAGGCTGGAAAAGAAAAACTTCAGCCTGGAAGCTTTCCTGATAGTTCAGATGCCAGGTCCTGCTTTGTGAAGAGACAAAGCAGTTGAAGTGGGCAAGCAGGGAAGATCTTAAGTCAGTTCAATTTCCCCTGGTCATTCCCATTTATGACCACCTTTGAATAAAGTATAAAAAGTGAGTTATGAATAAAGATGCCTCTGTGGTTCAGTGTTTCCTGTTGCACAGAGGGATTAAAGGTACAGATTAAGATTCTTCACTCTCATGGCGTGACCAGTAACCAACCCATTCTTCTATACTGCTTTCTGACTTTCTCACCAGTTCTTCTCAGCATTTCTAGTAATTATGTTTTGTTGTTTTTAGCAGCAGAAAATGTAGAGAAATGAAAAAATGAGAGATCTTGCTTCTTAATGGTGTCACCCTGTAGCACCAAAGCTGTCTCTAGTTCTATGAACACACAATTTACCTAAGCACAGTGTTAAGAAACTGAAAAAAAGCAAAGCTTTCTGATGTTAAAGGAAGAGTGAGCTTAACACATTCTAAACTTCTCCCAGCCAGGTTTACATCCCTCACCTCCTTAAAATGGAAAAGTATTCAGAAGTCAGGGCAATCATACTGAATGCATTCATTAATAGTGCAATTTCTTTATTATATGGCCCTTTAAAAAAAAAACCAAAAAACAAAAAACAAAAACCAAACAACAACCAAAAAAAAAAACAACCAACCAAAACCAACCCAATCACACTTCATTTGGCTGCTGCTGTGCAGAGACTGTCTGTGGACCAGCTAAGGGATGATGCCCCAGCCCTTTTCCACCGCCTTCACACCCACCTCCAAGCACGAGCTTATCCAAGACCAGAGGTGGCTGTTGCATCACTTGCTCTGGCTGTGCAGGCAGAGAGGAAGGAAGGAATGATGCACTGTGGCTTGGACACAGAAGATGAGAAGACAACAGCAGATACCCATGGGTATGTGGGGGGCGGGGGAGGCTTCCTTTTCCTCCTTGTTGAGCTCTGGACAAGGACAGCCCTGCCTTTGAGCAGACTTGGCTCAGGGTGGCTCCATGGCCACTGAGAAGATAGGTTGTTGGTTGAGCTTTGCCTGAAGGCACAGCCATAGCTGCTGGCCTGTTTTCTGGTCATAACGTGGAGCAGGTCTTACAGCGTGACAAGTGTTATCATCTGTTGGCTGCAAATAAAGCTGCACACCCACTGCATGGGATGCTGCTTTTCACGCTTTACTTTACACTGATCTCACTCACAGCACGATCAAAGCACTATGAAAAAAAGAAAGAAAACTCAAATCCTCTGCCCTCCTAATCATCTTCTATTTACCTTTTTTTGCCGCTTTTAAAAGTAAATCTTGAGTGACAATGCTTCAACTCCACTGAGCTTTATCTTTTCCTTCTGCCAAGGATGTAACAGAAAAATTACTCTTAGCGGGGAGAGGCCACGGTGTCGGAGAGGAACAATATGTCCATTGCGACTCCCCCTCTGAGACATCCTTAGGAAGTGAGTTCTGCCAGCAGATGCCAAAGGTAAACCATACCATATGCCTGACACCACATCCACCTGGTTAACATATTAGGATCAAAACAGAAGAGACAGCACACACTAAAGTATAGACGCAGACAGACAGAAAGCAGTGTAAGGAACAACCTAACTGCTTAGGGATAGCTCTGTGCATCAGCTGTGTTTAAATTTCAGATTAATATGCAACTGCAGTAGCACAGAGGCTCAGGGACCACAGGAAGGAGGCATTGCCTACAGAAATCACACACAATACTGATGTTTAGAAGAAGCCTGAGGAGTCGGTTTCTGCTGTGATATCATACATACCACAAGAAACTACTTCAAAACCACATGAGGTCTGAGACACCACAGCCTGTTCTCCTGCAGCTCAGGCACCAGTGCGAGTGTCTAGCTTTATTAAAACTGCAGACATCAAACTGGCTGCCATGTCCATCCAACTGTGTTTAAAAACCCCCTGACAGAAGAAGGTCAGCACAAACTAGGTTGGATACAGCTCTGGTTATGGACGTGCTACGAGCTCTGGATGAAAGTTGCTGCAAAGCCAGAAGCAGATGCATTTAGCCTTTCCTAAGGCTGAGCTTAATAGCCAGATGAAAAGACAGATTCAGCTTTTAAGCTGCTCCAGCTTAGTGTGCGGCCAACAGGACTTGGACTCAGAACTCCAGTCTGAAGCAGGTCCCGTTGGTCAGCTGTGCACGGATGGTCTGCCCACACCAGCACATCTGTCCAGCCAGACTGGAACTGCTGTGGATGTTGGGAGCCAGGACACAGACACCTGCCATTCTCAAGACTTCCAGACCCCTGAATGTGGCCCTGGGTTCCTCTGTACTTTTATGTTCGGACATCACGCAAAGGAGAAATTTTGCAGAAATGGGACAGCAAGTGTGTTTTGTTAACCTGTATGACTAAGACTGATGTTTGTCTTGCATTTTCTACTTGAGATAACAGCTTTCCTCCAGCAACCACTTTCCTTTAGTTCTAGGTGGATTGGTTTGACTGTAATAAGCAAACTAGGAACAGAAGTTGCTGTTTCTCAAAACAGTTTCCTTCTGCCTTATTGCCACTTGGGGTTTCTGCCTTTTAAACAAATTTTTCCACCATAATTTGTTCATATTCTCTTTTTTGCAAATACATGTGCATATATATACATATATTTGTGTCCAAACACACATTTACAAATACCCACATGTACATGCACAAATTCCCTATAACATTCACTAAACTGCAAGTGCTAGTTCTTTAATACTTGTGTATGTAATGTCCTGTGTACTGTTACACCTCATATTAATTTTTATTTTCTTCACAGTTATTTTCAGGCCTCAGATTTCAAAGGGAGACATACAAATGAATACACAGATAATAATTTAGGAATGGCCTCCTGTGCAGATGTTGATCATTTTCTTTTACAAATGAATGCAAAATAACAAAATAATAATATAACAAACTAAATTTATATCAAACTCAGATACATATCTAGACATTTCTTTATAATTTCTTTTAACTCTGAGGGCAAGAACATGATCAAGGTGATTCTTTTGCAGGTTTGTGTTCCTAAATCTCTTTACAAACATGTTTAAACATAACGTTCATCTGATCACCATGGACTTGCATTCCCTTGTGTCCTTGATCTTGATGTTTCCTATTGATAAAAGATTACTGAAAGTTCAGGGACTTGTGTGGGGTTTAAATCACTTGCACATAACTGCTTGAACCGGGTGCTGTGCTGCTCTAGAACTTGATTCTGTAATCTGAAATTGCAGAAGAAATGCAAGACAAACACACGAGTGTCTGAGGAATGCTGTTGTCAGCAGCAACAGTGGGGATTACCTATTCCAGCTGCTACTACAAGGGCTGAAACCCTTGTATTCATGGGTTTTGGTTCCTCAGGTATCTAGACAGGTTTTCTTCTTGCTGAAGAAAACCACAGCTCACACCTAGCCTGTGTATTTGTGCCTTGCTGAACAGGACACAATCAAGACGTGCAGCCCATTGTGGGAATTTGGAAGCACCCCTGGGTGCTCCAGCTTAGACAGAGCCTCTGAGGCCACATCAGAATACAGAGATGTGACTTACAGAGGGGTGTCCTTACTCCTTGGCAAGTCCCAGCTGCTTCACTGCATATCAGGCAGCCCTCCAGTCTCTGGCTAACTGCACGTTTGCAAAAGGACTCTTTGAATTCCTCTGTCTACGGGTGACTCAGATGGCCGGAATTCAGCCTTGCCATAATTCATGCTCAGTTGCCTTTATAACTTGTCCTTTAATTAACTGATGCATGCAAGAAACCTGTTCTCCTAGCTATTCAAAATGTGGCTATGCAACATTAATCCATAGTCTCTTACTACATCAACAGTAGCCAGCACAAATTATTTCAGCTACCTGACTTGCATCATTTTGGACAGAAGTGAAGTCCCTGTGGATAAAGGAACATCATTTCAGACCAGCCTCTCTTATGAGCACAATAGCAGATTTAAGGCCAATTCAAAACTGAATTCCCAAAATGTCATGGGATACTAAAGTCTATTAATTGCTTGCATCCTGAGATGATTAGTGGTTATCTTAAAGAATAAGAAGGTCTATTTTCTTGAGCTGAACTCTGGTGGGAGTATTTGCTAAAACATGTAGCCCCAACCCAAAATAGTCAATAACAATATACCCAGAAAATAGACCTAGGTCTCTTCCTTCAGGATTACATTCTTCCTCTCCTCCCACACTCTGTTTTTGTACAGTTATTGAATATTGTTAACCATCCATCATAGTTAATTGTAGAAATGACTGCATTTTACTTACAGGTGAAATATTTTTTTTATTTTATTTTATTCTCTGACAAAGCTGGCTGACAGGCCTGCCTGCTCCCACCTTTGCTCTGTTCCCATGCTGCCCTCTCAGTTGTGCCAGTAATGACTGTGCAGGGCTGCGCAGCAAACCAAATCAGTGTAACTGGCTTAAAAGACCTCCAAAAAAAAAAAAAAAATCAAAACAAAAACATCCAGGGCCACATTTCTCACAAAGAAAATGTAACATGAAACTATGGCCACCCTCAACCCCTCCCTCAATATAGTCCCAGTTCTCTGATGAATAAAATACATGGAGTTTTCTCACTGTGGCTGTTTTAATTCTAATTCAGGATAGAAAATGTCAGCACATCAGGTTTTTATAAAAGAATAGAAAATCCATTTCCTTATTGGAGTCAATTAAGCAATTGGTGTTCTTTCAAAGCAGCAAAACAGTATTTTTAATGGCAAAAAAATGAAAATGGTGATTCTTAGTGGTATTCTCCAACCCTACACTTTTTTTTTTTTTCTCAAGACTTTCCTTTTTCCTTTCTTCTGTTTATCTTGTGGACGGAAAGGAAAGTTTAAAAATACGCAAGCTCCCTATCAGACCTGCCTTATCTCATCTTGAGGTTTTCCTTGTCTTGGGTAGAGCTGAAGCCAGGCAGAAGCCACGTGCCTCCAGCCACTCCCTTGCTGCCTCCTGAGCAGTCAGGGAGAGGAATGTTGGCACCTCAAAAAGAACCAAGCACAGGCAGACCTGCCCTGAGCATGGCTTGTCTCATCAGAGGAACAGCACTATTCTTTTTTGACTGAAAAATTACCTTCAGCTCTTTTGTTCTCCTAAAATAATCGCATGTTAACTCCATATCTCTGTCCTTCAGAGTGACCCAGCTATAGCCACTCTCTCTCAGCCTCCAGCAAAATTTACCTCTTCTCCACAGAACTGTGTGTCCCTTCACCCATTTTCCAGAGACCACCAGGCACCAGGATATCCACTTGCCCACTCCACCTACAGCCAGAACTCTTGAAACTATCTGCAAATCCTAGCCTCTCCTCACCCAGCCCTTAGGCAGAGAACAGAAAACACAGAAATGCCAGATGCTGTACATACCCACACACTCTCATGCATCCACTGGTTACTCAGGATATTCAGCATCCCTGACTGGAACCCCTTCCCACTCTGCTCCCCAGACTTCAAGACTTTGGGCAGCCAGTTGCCTGCCATGGCTCTGAAAATATATACTGCAAGCAGAGACACATGTTCATATGAATAATTTGCAAATCTGCACATTAGTTCATTCCAAAATGAGCATAAGACATCACACGTGGCGCTGTGCAGAATTTAGAAGCCAGATAAGTGATGGCAGCCTGTCCCTGCTGACAGCTGGGGCAATAGGTCCTAAGAAACAGCTTTGGCCATCTTCCCTCCGACCCTTGCTGCCTCCTCAGGTGTGGACAAAGCCCTTGTGTGGGAGTGAAGCCCAGCAAAGGGAAGGGGTAAGTGGGGTACACCAAAGTAGGAAGTGCATTGGGCTTCATTTCGCTGTAACTCAGGCATGCTGAACTTGGTTTTCCACAGTCCTGATCCTTCAAAGATGCCTTTGCTCCTCCTAGCTCTGTGTAAGGAAAAAAAGAGACCCAAAGGTCAAGCTTTTCAATGTGTATTGCAGGACAAGGATTTCTGCATTAAATTTATGGAGTTTGGAAGTACATCAACATGGAAATAAGGACCTTTTACCTTCCAGCAAGAAAAAAACATCTCCCAGAGAAATATTTAACAGCCTCTGCCTTCAGACAGCCCAAGCGAATGAGGATGTGCTTATTTTGGCAAGGTACTCCTAAACTGAGCTGTTTTGTGTGTGGTTTGGAGTGCTGGATGCAGGCTCAGTAATTTGCCAGTGGTTTCTGGTGGTAGGTAGTTGTTGCGAGGAGGTTGAGTAGACAGCCAAAATGTAGGTCAGCAGTGGGTGGAGTTCACAGCCTCCCAGCTCTGCTGAAGTCAGGATACAGAAGTTACTTATTTCACAGAATTTGAAATTATTGATGAAGCCTGAAAGCTTGTCTACTAACTATATGTCCTTAGAATGATAATTTAATTGTTTACTAATTTGTGTATGATGCTGTTTAATGTCCAGCCTATTCCTGGATTATCTGTTATTTAGGAGACCTTCAGACCATGTGCAAAGACATGGCTGTTACTCTACAGTGTTTAAATGAGCATGAGCATTTGCAGTTGAAAAATAAAACAAATTTTGATAACACACTTGAAGATTATTAGTCACATTTCCAAAGTGTCTCCTTTCTGTCCCACTCACAGCCGTTCAGAGCGACCTTTTGGCTCCTCAGATCCGATGGCCTTTCAGATGGCAGGGCTTTGAAGCAATGATGGGTGAGAGCTGGGGGGTTCTCCTTCCACGCCTGTGTCTCATTTGGCCGGCCAAGCATTCAGCAAGAGCAGTCAGGGGCAAGAATTAGTTTCTTAAATGACCCTTTAATATAAGCTCTCTATAGCAACTTCCCAGGCTTTATCTTTCCTGCTGCATGTATTTCAGAAAAACAAACAAACAAACAAACAAACAAAACAACCTCAAAACCTTAATAACTTTTCTAAATAAGAAGCCAAAGCAACACACCCTTTTATGTTTGCACACCCTTCATAGCTGCCTTTACTCCAGGCTAAACCACTGCTGTATATCTGCATAATCTTAAATCTTAGCAAATTAGAAAATAAATATATGTGCATGCATTTGAAATAGCACATTCTCCTCCAGGCTTTATCTCTCTGTAATTGCTAAAATTGTCTGACAGGGATATTCCTTGCAGTCCTATTACGCGGATCTGTGGTGAAAAGGTTTCAACAGTTTGCAGTTCAGATATACTATCAGGACTGTCATGGTGATGCTTTGGAGGGATTTGTAAAAAACAGCTGTCCCTGGAGAAGATTTCTGGAGGAGCAGAGGCCTCCTCTGCACAGACATGGGGTTACTGCATACAGCACTTCTTATACATCAAATATCATACTTACTGCCTAAAAACCAGTTGCTTTAGCCATCTCTGTCAATAGGAAAAATGACTAGGCCGGTTAAAAAGTGTCCTGACTGATGTCTGCATGAATGAAACAAAGCTGGTGAGGATATCTAATGCTGGAGGCTTTAAACAAGCAGGACTTTTATTTTGACCTCGTAATGTAGACAAAAGCTTGTGCCATACTGCTTCGTGTTTGTAGTTTGTTACCCTGTGGGAAAATGATTAAGGATTGTAGACAAAGGTATTTAATATAAAGAACGCAGTACTGGCACCAGCAGCCCTACATCAAGTTACATTCTACCTGTCCTTGCTGCTAACTCCGAATGGTCAGTCTGGATGAGGCACAATCACCTACTAGACTGGTCCCTTTAAAGGGCAGGGATGTGCAATTCAGGAGCCCAAAGATGGACATAAAATAGCAACAAAATGACCAGCATAGCCAAAAGGAGCACCTAAGAAACTTTGCACGTTTTTACAGGTAAAAACACAAGTGTCCCAGAAGAGTAGGTACTGTGAGACGAGGCAAGTTTGCTGTCACTTGCAGCCAGGCTGCCAAATTCCACCTGGGTTGC
This sequence comes from Empidonax traillii, assembly GCF_003031625.1. Taxonomy (NCBI): domain Eukaryota; kingdom Metazoa; phylum Chordata; class Aves; order Passeriformes; family Tyrannidae; genus Empidonax; species Empidonax traillii. Next base: position 540,499 of record NW_020955571.1, read on the forward strand.
ACATTAAGCAACTGATTGCTTTTCTGGATTGGGCTGCATAGTGAATTTACACAGGAAATCTGAGGTATAGTAGGAGATCAATCTCTGATTTTCTAAATCCCAGTTCAGAGCCTTAACCACAGGTTCCTCCTCCCCTAGTGACTCTGAGGTCATACAGATGCTGGAGTTCTTCCAAATTAGCAGTGATACCAGAAGGGAAACAGGCCCTTTAAGCACAAAATAAACATGAATAGTCCATAAATGTTAATGATACAATTTAAGTGTCACTGTGTTCAGTGAGTTCAACCTCCCACTTCCAAATGCTGGCAGCTGAAGTTTCTTTTGTCTAAAATCAAACATTGATTATTTTAATGGGTTTTGTCTCAGTAATCTATCTTAACACTATGGTTAATATCTGACAATTATGTTAGATTAACATCGAAGACTAATAGAAAGACTGAGGTAAATGTATTCACAACAGAGTCACCATGTAGTTCAACATAAAGATCTTTGCTGTCAAAGAAAGATTTTTTATTACAAACAAGTATATTACTATTAATGCCTCTCTTTAACTATCTATGAGTAGCAGACAGGCCCTTTTCCACTTCCACTGTCAAGTAACTAAATCATGCAAAGGTGAAGGCTTTAAATGTAAAAAGTCTTGGTGTTTCTCATAAAATAAAAATATAGTATCAAAAATATAGTAAAAACCTGAAAAGCTCTGCCTCTATTTGCCTCCCCATTGTGACCCCAGCCTTTGTTTGTAGTTGCCCTGCCTGTCCATTCAGTACATACATGGCCAGTCATAGATTAAAACCAACAGGATCAGATTTCGTAGGATACTCTGGTATCTAAGGAATGATGCAAGGGTGAGACAAGATACAGAAAGGATTTAAAACTCATTGAAAAATTTCTAGAAAGAAGATCTTCATCCTGAGAACACAATGTGAAAAATGAAGATACACAGATTTTATTTACATATTAATGCTCCATTAAAATGACATTCATTGAAGAACATCATTAAAAGTCATACCAAAGGTTCCAGGTTCCTTATCTAATGATGTTTCCGCCTCATGAGCTGCAAGCACTGAAACACTGCAGCATTTCCATCAATCTGCACCCAAGAAGTCACCAGAGCAATACACACATAGTATTTTAAGGCCAATGTTCCATAGCAGCATCTTTCTTAAAAACAGTTTCTGCTGTTTTCACTGCTTTTGTTTCATGAAAGGCTAAGCAGGAATCAAAGCTGTATGTAAAATACTGAAGCCGGGACAGTGCCCAAAGCACAGATTTCCACTTCTGTTGTATGATGTTTTGATCAGTACACTGACCTGTGATTTTTCTGTGCTACTACTAGTGATCAAATCCCACAGTACAGAGACAGAAGAGATCCTTGAACTCTTTTTTACCATGATTCTTCATAAGTTAATTAATTAAAGCATTATATCACATCACTAATTCAGGATTTCCAGTGTGCACTGATGCCTTTCAGCATTCAACCTGTGGCTTCTGGAATCTCAATGTGATGATTTAGCTGTTACTGGATACAGTGCTGTCAAGACACTTGTCAAGACACATTTCATCTGCTTTGGAAGTGGATCTCACAGAGCCACAGAATCAGAGAGATCTTCCATTCTAACCTCCTGCTCAAAGCAGTCACCTAGAACTGGTTGTCTAGGATAATGCTTCTTTGGGGTTTGAATATCTCCAAGGCAACCTGTGCCAGGGTTTGATCTCTGTCACAGTAAGGAAAGTTCTTTCAGAATTTGTTGTATTTTAAT